>NW_009929193.1:63784-70983 GCF_000696875.1 Nestor notabilis
CAAAATAAAACCTTGTAGAGGTTGCTGAGGTGTTGCACCTATTTTTAAGCATCCAAGGAACAGCAATAACAACGCATCTTTTCCTAGGGAACAGCCTGAACAACAGACAACAAGCAGTATAATCAGCTGCTACAGCCAACCAATCCATTGTGCTAGTATCTGTTGCTACATTTTTCTTCTGTCCAAGGTATCTTTCATCCTTCCAGCATCATCCCAAAGGAAGCTTAAAGAAAAAAATGGGAGCATCTTTCCATCATGTAAATAAATACGAGTCATTGTCATGTTTCATCTGGTTGGATCCTAATTATGAGAACTCAGATTGTTGACTCTTCTGAATGAGCTTCATGCCAATCTGACATGGTATTTCAAATTTAATTAGAAGACAAAAATGAAAGCTTAATATTGACAGAAGAAATCATTTACTAGAACAGGGTTCTCTTAAGATCTTGAGAAGATTAAATGTGAACTTGACTTTTAAAGCTGAACGTACAACAGCTTGTGAGTTTACGTAAATTAGTCATTGTTACCTCAAATATTAAGTGTTAGAAACTGCAAACAAGTTGATGACAAGGTGGAATGCTTTTGTGATGCAAGTTCAACAAACCACCTTTGTTGATTTGATTCACCTTCCTTCAGCTAGGTTCTCTGACATAAACTTTTTGTTAGCAATCTTTTGTCTTAACCATATAGGAACAGTGTAACTGAAATATTATCAGTCATAATTATGTGCTTTTCATCCTTTAAAATTATGCAGAAAGTCTATTATAATCTGTTCTCCTTCACTAACACAATAGATTAATTGGCTGTAACGTTAAACTACATTGGTTTTCAGCCATTGTTCAAGATGTCCCCTGTGATGGTCTACACTGCTATCTCCACTCCTTTTGTATACACCTCTGAAATTTATAAAAGTGAAAGATCTCAGGAAGTTACATAAATTCTCATTTTCTTGAAGAGAAAATAGGACACATAAACGAGGTATCTCACACCCACAATACATTTGCCAGTCTAGCCAGTAAGACTTTCCATGGAATAAGGCACTGTTTAATACCAATAAGAGAACTTATTCCTAAAATGGCTTCATTCTTCATATTAAGTATGAAGACATCTAGTAACCATGGGCATTCAGAGTTCTCTTGAAAACTTCCAAGGAGGACATTTTGGTCAAAACTTCCCAAATGTAAATGTTGCAATGAAAAATAGTCTGACACAGATCTTAATTATGTTTTTTATTGTGGGTTTTTCTGGCTTGGTAATTTTTAAAATTTTTTATTTTTTAAGCAGAAGATTTATTTAAAAAGTTATAGAAAGCCATAGAGTGAGTGTCTCTACCTATACCTGACTCTGTTCATTAGCTCTTGAATCTGACAGGGGAGATTTAGATTAGACGTTAGGAAGAAGTTCTTCCCTCTGAGGGTGCTGAGGCGCTGGCACAGGGTGCCCAGAGAAGCTGTGGCTGGCTGGTAGTGTTCAAGGCCAGGTTGGACGGGGCTTTGAGCAACCTGGTCTAGTGGGAAGTGTCCCTGCCTGTGACAGGGGGTTGGGACAGGATGATCTTTAAGGTCCTTTCCAACTCAAACTGTTCTAGGATTTATGATTCTATGCCAATAGGATCACAGATGCACCCATAATAAGAGAAAATGCAATTTTATCCTTTTGGAAATATTCTATGGAGAGAGGGAGAAAAAAAAAGTAAAGAAATGTCACTGTGCTTCATGTATTCCATTTTAGTACAGGGGGTTGGGACAGGATGATCTTTAAGGTCCTTTCCAACTCAAACTGTTCTAGGATTTATGATTCTATGCCAATAGGATCACAGATGCACCCATAATAAGAGAAAATGCAATTTTATCCTTTTGGAAATATTCTATGGAGAGAGGGAGAAAAAAAAAGTAAAGAAATGTCACTGTGCTTCATGTATTCCATTTTAGTTACTTTACAGTTCTATTTCACATATCTTTCAAGGCAGCTTATTTATTTTTTTTCTGACAAAAGTGTAAATCCCGCAGGATGTGTTAGTTTTTTTAAAGACAGAGACAATACATAAATAAAACCTCATGATACAGCCTTGTCATTTTCTTCTTTCATTCTATATTCTGTTACTTTATTGACTGCTACAGTAATCCATAAACATATGTGCAACTGTCTTAATAATGCAAAAGATTTACTTAGTAGCTAAGCCATTAATATATACATCATTAGTTGTTTTTCAAGAACGTGACTAATACATCAATGATAGTGGGTTTTATAACCTTGTCATTCATGGTGAGCCAATATTCAAAGAAACTTGATTAGCCAGAGATTCTCCTTTACAGTAAAGATTAAGGGCTTTCGAAATTCTGAGTGGCTGTCATTATATAGAAATTACTTCTGCAGAAGATCAGAGTGAAAAAAAAAATAATCCAGGCATGCTTTTCTTAAGCAGCTGGATATCTCCACGATCAACTGTGATGTCATATTGTCAAGGTACAGGTAAACAAATATGCTTAAAGGTATAAATTAGTGAGTGGAGAACCATAAAGCAATTCCTTACTTACAGGCCACATTAACTACTTAGGTAGTTTCTTCTGAGGTGATGTGTGCCCAAGTGCCCTTGTTTATTACATCATGCATGTTGAGTAATCCCAGGGCACATGATAGAGACCACGGCAGAACACTAGTAGGATGCAATAATTCTTAGACAAGCATGGTATTTCCTATGGTCTTTTTTTTTTCCATGTTTGAAACTCGTATTTTTTCTCTGCTAAGTTCTCAATGATGCTCTGAGATGAACTACACAATAAGGAAAGCTGGTGTTGAAGCAGGACCACAGTGTTATTATTTCCTGTAGAAGCTCGGAACTGTGAGCAAAGATTAGACCTTACTGCATTCCCATCCATCCATAAATGTAGAGAACAAGTTTGCATTAGAGGTTTTACTGATGGTGAGATGCAACAGCATCAGTAACTAAAAAAAGTATGGGATGCAGTGACTGTATTTTTAGATATACAACCTGGAAAAGACTGCTTCTAATACAGGTGGAAAACACAAGCTTTTTAGAAAACCATTTACCATTTTCTTATAATAAGTTTTCACATGTTACCAGGAATACAAATGAGTAAAGACCATTCTGGTTCTGTAATTAAGCAGAGAAGATAGATGGAGGGGAGAGCAAAAAGCAACTTGTTCAAAAGGAAGATTCAGTTTTGATGAGATAGAGAAGTTGTGAAAAAACCTCTTATGGAGTTAGAACCCTCTCTCTTTTCTTTATTTAACTTAAAATAGTTATTTAACAGAAAGTAATTTTAATTTAAGTTAAAACAGGCACTTTCAAAAGAAAAATGTTACTTTCAAATGAGAATTTGAAAGAAGACATTGTGCGTTTTATATAAAGATCTGCCCAAGGAGAATTCCTTGCCATGTTTAAGAACAGGAATGGTATTAACAGATGACTGGTATGCTCCATTTCCTTCCTGGGGTACCTATGGCCTTTTTCTCATTACATGACAAGAAGTGAGAAAATTAATCTTTTTATGTTCCTACAAATCAATCTTCTGTTGTGAAAACAGAATTAAACACATAAAATCCACAGAATTTGTGGTGTTTTTTCCTGTGACTTGATTATCCTGCAGCAATGCCATTGCAATAGACACTATCTCATGAGGCACAAAGACAGATATCCATATGGGAATACATTGTTTCATTTGTTTGAGGGAAAAGCATTACGTAAGGGCACAGCAAGCAAAGGGTTTTTTCGACACTGCAGGTGATCAGGAGAGGGAAAGGAAGGAGATACAAGTTGGTGGGGTTTTTTTGCAGAAGCAGTTTATAACAATAATGACTTTCTAGAAGCCAATGTACCAATTCCAAGGCTGACTATTTAGCAAACCTAGCACTATGACCCTCAGCTTTGAAAACATAAACTGCAATCTTCCTTTCGGTACTGTGTAGAAATTGAAGGCAGTGGGAAATCTCAGCAACTGATGTGAAATAAATATCTTCTAGAGGATCAGAAGATAATAGGATAAAAGTGATGAAACTACTTAAAATGTAAAATGTGGCCATTTCACTGTAAATGTATTTTTTAAAGATCACAAGAGGGATAATCTTGTTCAAGGAAACTACTTGCTCTGAGCTGAGAGCTTAAAAATAACAGCTTTGTTTTTCTGCCTTATCATGCACCATGTCACTGCTTGAAGCAATACAAGGTCTGAGATGGGTTTATAATATGTTAAAAGGAAAAAGGCAGCAGGAAAAATTTCCCCTAGCAACAGACATATAACATTTAAAAGCTGTCACACTTGAAAATAGCGTGACAAAAACATGGGATGGTGAATCTGATGTTATCACATAAAGATTTTCTTTATCTCCAGATGTAACCAGTTCATGAGCAGAAGACAGCTGCTGAACTAGCTACTGCTACATCTTCCTTCCACCACCCCACTGCAGCAATGTGATAGCTGCTTATGCTTGAAAATTCCTACAGTATAGTACTAAGCATGAGTATCATTGTAACCAGGACAACACTATGGTTGCTAGGGGAATTAAAAGAAAACAAAGAGCCAAACACCAAACTTAGAGTGCACAGAAAAGTTCTGCTGCAAAATTAGAAATAAAAAAGGATGATGGACCATGTTGTACATATTCTCCAATTCATCATTATTTATCCTTCAGTGTTATTCATGGCACAAAGGAAAAACAACAAAGCAAAGCCCCCTGCCAGCCAGCTTCAATGTTCAGGGTTTGACATGTGTCTTAGAAGTACATGTATCAGATAATTCATCATCCCAGCTTTTTTTCAAATTGCTCTTTAATGCTAAATCTCCTAAATTCATGGAGTAAAATGAGAGTACAAGAAAACCACAGGAAATGTTGCCTTGAGACATCCCACTGTCCCTTGGGTCCACCTCAGTTTTTTGGTCAGATCAGATGAGCTCTTTGGCAGCAAATACCACACTTGTCTCCACTGACCACGCTTCAGTTCACATTAAGAAGTGTTCTCTGAGTAATTTCAGATAATTTGGATGGGAAGATGCACCCCAATAGCACACTTAATACTCTCCAGACACTAGCAGTTCTGTCCATGGGACCAAATGAAGGCAAATGTGAAATAAAATCTCCTGACATGCCTCCAGTATGGATGGTATGCCATACAGTTCATACAGTTGGTGATTACCCTGCTCTTTAGTCTCTGTAAGGCCTCTCTACAGTCAAGGGAGTCCACAGCTCCTCCTAGTTTAGTATCATCAGCAAACTTAACTTGATGTAGGCTTGGTTCCTGCGTCCAGATAGTTTATAAAAACATTGAAGAGTACTGGCCCTAAAATCAAGACCTGTGGAACCCCAGAGGTGACTGGGTGCCAGCCTGATATAACCCCATTTGCTATAACCCTTTGTGCACAACTCATCAGCCAGTTGCTCACCCCATGTATTAATGAACTTGTCTAGCTGTATTGCAGGGTAACCAGAAGGACACTGTGAGAGGTAATATTAAATACTTTGCTAAAATCCAAACCCACCACATTTACTGGCTTCCTATGTTCAATTAAATGAGTGACTTTGTCATAAAAGGAAATGAAGTTGTTTAAGCAGGACTTTCTTGTCATCAACCCATGCTGACCATGACCAATATCTATGTTGTCTCTCAAGTATTTTTCAAGAACTCCCAGAATAACCTTCTCCATAATTCTGCCAGGCACTGAAGTACTGAAGTAGAGACCTGTAATTACCAGGATCTTCTTTCTTACCTTTCTTGAAAACTGGGACAACATTTGCCAGCTTCCAGTCAACTGGGACCTCTCCAGACTCCCAAGATCATTGAAAAATAATGGAGATAGGTCCCACAATGAAGCTATGTGACAGAGAATAACTACCTGCACCCTAGTGGTAAAAATGTCACAAAAGTGTAGCATTTCTTGAGCTTTATTGTGATACAGACAGTCCCCAAATAAAAAAACCCATGATTTTTCAAAAGCGACCAAACCAGAATGAAGATATTAAAGCACAGAGACAATAAGGCACCCAGATAAATATATATTCTTTATTTTTCATTGTAGAAATGATATGCAATAGAATTATGACATTTTCCCTTTTGTGATATCATTTGAAATATATATAATTAAATTTTAACCCCATGGACTATTATCTTAGACAGTCCTCTGTTCATTTTAATTCCATAAATGATCCCAAAACATAAAACCAATGAGAATTTTGATTATTTTTTATTTGAGAAACTGAAAGTTCAAAATGAAAATGGCTGCATCATATGTGGCTTTCTGTTTCAATAGAAAGTATTTTCTATTATCTGACTGATTTTTTTTCTGATTAGCTCCTGTTGTAATGTGGGTTTTTCATTAAATCTTAAGTTATTTACTCAGAGGGGAATGGCAATCTGGCTGCTGTCCAGTGATGGAGAAATAATATTCAGGCAATCAAATACCACAGAGATGTGTCTGGTCCAAGAATAAGACAGAGATGCTGGGGAAAAAGAAGTATCAGCCTCCTTACAAGGCAGGAACCTAAATGGAGGAAGTCCTAACCTAAACAGGTGTACGTGAGAGAAATTATCACCACATGTGGACTGATTTCTTACAGAGAAAGACAGTTCAAAACTCATGATTTTTTTAAGTGGGGTGTGCATGTGTGTTTATATAAAACAAGAACTCTCAAAATCAAAGACTAAGAACTATTTCAGTTTTCTAGTTAGCTGATGGGAGCACTTCAGGCCATTTGGAAAGGAAATTCAAATGAAATGATTCTCTGTCTCTGTTAGTGGTATGGGACCTCATATGTCAGCTGCAATCAGTTTGAAAAGCTCTCTTAACTTCATGGGGGCTTTGCTGAGCAGCTGTCTTGGAATAACATATTTTTCTGGCTCTGTTCTTGGACAAGTACACTTAGAGGTTTAGGAAAGGGGCAGGAGATGTCTGCCAAAATACTTGCTCTCAGACATCCTACTTAGACTTTTACATCTTTTATAATTGGATGCTCTTCAGTGCAGTGTGGATATGGAAGGTGTCTGGAAGGTGTCCTGCATTGGTAGGGTGAGCAAAATAATTTTACAATCCACTCAAAAAGGAGTGCTCCATCAAAATTATCCCTGGGAAGTAACTTGTAATCAGTAGTAAAAATGCGGTATTGAAGCACAACATAAAGGGATTCTCACTTGCAGCAAACATTTGTATTATGGGGAATCATAGAATCATAGAACAGTTAGGGTT
>NW_009929194.1:0-25700 GCF_000696875.1 Nestor notabilis
TATTTATTAAAGAGTTTATTTTTTACTGGGATATGAAGAGAATACAAGCCCCTAACCCCAATGAGAAATCATTTACAGTGCCAATATTTACTCGAGTAGTGTCATGAGGCAGAAATGACATTACATTGCAATGCATTCAAAACCTGAACATTCATATTTCACTGTTTATCAGTTACAGATAAGGTTATATTTTATGCACATACCATTGCCTTGTGACTGTCCTTATATTTTGAAAGAATGTTTAATTTTTTTATTTTTTTTTACCTATGAGAGTGCCTTACAGATCTGTATTGAATTCCAATGCACATTTAAAAAGGGAATTAAAGATTATTTCACTTTATTTGATTTACTGTCATTTTTAAATTGAGAGTCTCTTAGGACACTGTGTAATGTTTCAAACCTGCAACAATTGTGAAGTGTATTGCAGTTACCTTGAAAGGAAAAATAATCTTAGCTCTTGAAATCTTGATGCAAATCACAGCATGTTGGATTTTTTTTTTCTTTTTTGCCAAATGGTTCCTACTGTCTTTACAAACAAGTATTCTCTGAATTACTTAAAATTTTAATGTGGGATTCTCATCACTATATATTTTAATCATATTCCCTATCAATACGTTCAAGGGGAAACAGTATCAGAGTAAGAAGTTTCTGATATTGCTGAATGAAAAGCCTCTGTGGGTGAAAGTTGTTTCTCTACTGAGTGCAGAGGAGCCTAAGGAGGCTACTTTCTTATATTAGTTCCTCCTCTAGGGAATAATCTCAGCATAAGTTTTTGTGTGAAGACTGTCAGGACAAAGATGAGCTATGTCTCTATGCTAGTTACAGCTATACAACAGGTAGATCACACTGATTTACTTTACACTAACTCAGGACTGTCAATTATGAAGCACAAACTCATCTGCATATTGACTAACAGGGAAGTATCTGCCCTCTGTAGGAATACTAAGGGTTAATGACAGAACCTGTATGATTTAGACCTAATCTTGCTGAAGCTGGAAGTGATTGCCACCTCCATGGCAAAGGTTGGTCCAGGAAAAGGTCTGCAAGAAAGACAGTCCAAGAGAGGGCAGCAGTATTTATACTGTACCAGAGGTGTGCTCATGTTTCAGGTGGCAATGCTTCCAGTGCGCTCCAGCTCAAGGTAACTCATTTGAGTTCAGTTTTGTGGATGTGATTCAAGTGCTGCATGGACATCATTTATATCAAACTAAGGTATTAACAAAAGGCATTTTCCAGTGTATAACACGCTTGCTAGAGCCACTGACTATATCAGAACTTCTTTCAATCTATAATGAGAAGTGGATGAGCGTAGATTACTGATGGACTGTGGACAAAATCATTTTGCTCTCTGCCAAATAGAAATTAAGTGCAGATACACAAAAAGGTATTTCAGCACTTTGTGGCTAGCAAAATGCAACTTAGAAAGGTTAAAGGCTTCATTGTAATATTCTGCAGAACAGGCAGTGGAAGATCTACTATGCACTGACTGCAGTTTAATAAAATACTAGTGTAATGCACTTCAACTTACCATGAAATAATGATATAATGGATGACACTGAGTCGTGTTAGTAATAGATCAATAACTGAGAATGAAAGTATTTGCTTTAAATAGATTTTTTTTCCTCTGTATGTTAAAAAGTAATTTATTCCATATAAATTGTGTAAAAAAAACAATGGCTGCTGCTCAGGGCATAATTCCATGCATTTCCGGCAAACACAGTGTTTAAATCATACCAATAATAGAGTTATCTTTCTTTAGATTAGCAGTTTACTGTTAATACAAGTACCTCAGAAGCACTTTGAAGATGGCAAGGGCTGTAATCCTTGTTGTTACTATTATTATTGTGCATTTTTTTTTCACAGATATAACACAGTCCAGAACAGTAACTGGGGATAAGTGGTGAATAATCAGCTGAAACTTCTGTATCCAAACACCTAGCCAACATACAGATGAAGAAGAGCAGCAATACATGCTTGTCGTTTTCTTGTACCATTCCCATTTCAGTTATATGTCAATAACCCTTGAACAAAATGTAATGGAGCAGTATGGTGGTGATGAATAACTGTATAAAACCCCTAGAGCATTGAAAATCTGTCACAGCCTCCTTTGTAAGTTCTCATGTACTGCCATTGAAGAAAGATACTGTGTTTTCTTATTTCATTTTGCTTGCAGCATTTCTTTACTCTCTATTACATTCTGTACATCATGATCTTCAGATGCAGTTAATATTTTTCTAGTTTGAAAATGGCAGATGCAAAAGCAACACCTCAAAATAGCTCTTTTCAGATGTCATTAGACTAATAACTTCAGTTGTCAGTGGTTTTATTTGTGTGGTTTCAGAAAGCCCAACTGGATAAAGGGGACGTTTTGTTTAACTAGTAGAATTAATGGTCTGGTTTACCACTCATTACATTTTGCTTAACCTATCAATCTGAAAGCTGTGGAGCTGCTGTAAGATGAAGAAGTTCAGGGGGAATCTCTGAATGCAGAGAAAATGCCACATCTTGAAACAATGCATGACTGACTGCTTTATTTTTGCCTTTCCTTTTTTCCAGGGAAGGAGAACCATTCAGGGTAGGTACGGAGTTTGTATAGAAGGTGCAGCCCCACTTTCTGCTTCTCACTGATTCTCCTAGTAGCTGTAAAACTTGTTCCTTTGATCTCTGAGCTGGCTGGATATTGAGTTTTCTATGCCAGTTCTGTATTTCTTCACATGCTTTGTTTTCTGCTGCTCTTTTTTCCAAGTTGTGTCAGAAATAATATACTGGCCATGCAGGAGATTTTCTGAAATCCAGGGGTAACCTTGACTTCTGAGCATATTTGAAGTAAAATAGTTACTTTTATTAATCTTTGTGCTTTTGGTCAGAATGCAGATGGCAGTATTTTTAACTGTCTTCTGTGGAAGTCTTCCAGCTGTAATAGTTATAGGAGAACCCAAGTGCCTCTAAAAATGGGTATTTTTTATTAGACAAGCTGATATTATCAGAAAAAGTGACAGCTAGTCTAACAGGCACACAGTCCTTTCATTGGTCTGAACCATTTGCATTTGCATGGAGCATTTTGGTCCTGCCTATAACTTCTGGTTTTCTGTCATAAGCTTATTGATGTTATCCTTCATGCTCAAATCACTGGTATGGCCATGCACTCTGGTAGCACTCCAGGATTGTGCAGAATTAACTTGACATGTGAGAGTCATTTAACAAGTACATTTTAATATCACCTTTCATTTCCAGCTATTTTAATCTCTTGATGCACTTTGTTAACTCTTTTTCATAGCCATCCAATTATGCTTCGGTAACTTTGTGAAGTTTTCCTTAAACACAGGTTGTTACCAGCAGCTGTATGAGCTATGGGTGTGATTATTATATTTTTTTTTTAGTTTGTGTAATCATACTAGTACCACTGTACCATGTCTCCAGTAATACCATTGCAAACCATTAGGTATGCCTTGCTCCTTTTTCTGTACAGCAAAGAGCTGAACAGAGCTAGGGCAGTTTTGTATGCCATAAATGCATCTTCACTGTTGCCTTAATGTACTGGACCAAGCCTGTGTCATAAATACTGAGAACACTGTGGTTAAGATGCTTAAGTTTTGCTCTATACTCCATGGAGATGCTATCAGAAAGGAGGCCTTTTGTAAATCTTCTCTGCATTTGAACCTTTTGCTTTTTATGAGAGAGAAAAAACTATTGACTTCACTGCTGTTAAATTCTGTGCAGTTATTTGATGGGGTTTTTTGGTATTGCAATTATTTTAAGATTGAAGTTATATGAACATAACAATAGCTGCATGGGATCAGACCATACCACATCTCTACTGCACGGGGAAGAGAGTACGAATAAGACAGGCTTATATTTTAGGCATTCATCGTAGAATTCTGACTAAGATTAGGACCTAAGATTAGTCAATTCTGCTCTGGGTCATTTCATTTTATGAGGCAGAAAAGAGAAGTAAACATTTCACAACATTGAAGAATACGATGGTGGAATTCTACACTTCCTGGATGTCTGCAACAACCTGCACTTTATCAGACATTTCTCTTAAAACAATTTCCTTTGCTCTGGTATATTCAGCTGTTGTGGTGAAATCATTGCTGTCAGTTTACTTAGTGTCAGTGTATGTTTGGATATGCATGTTCTTGTCTCAGTACAAGGTAATAAATATATTGCTAGAGAAGGAGAACATTCTGAAGTTGTTCTGTCCTATCAAAATGTTAATCAGGGAAGTTTGGTTTATGGCACTAGTTTTAGCTAGTTTTTGATACAAAGTTTTGCAGCAATTTTGACAATGTTGTATGGGTTCTTAACAGTCAAAGATTCATGGGCATAAAACCAGAAAGGTGTAAATCTTCTCAGGTGGAACATACTTAACCATGACATCTTTATGAATAAGTTGTGTGCAAATAGGGAGAAAAAAAACCTAAACAGGGAAGAGGTCAAACAGTTACTTCTATTGCCAGTTGGAGAGAGATTAAGTTTCAAACAGAAACTAGTTGGCAACTTGCCAAAACAACTGTTTCGTCTGCAACATGATCAGACACTAGAACCATTCTGGAAGTTCAGGAAAAAGAGAAAATACCGAATTAACACAGTGGTGACAGTAGTGCTCTGTGATTCAAATACATCCAAAATGGTTTTGGTGTTCTCTTATTATAGAAAATCTCTAGTAAATGCAATTCACAGGAAAAGGAGCAAGAGTGTTTCATCCATACGTGGCTGAGAGAGTATCAGAAGATGGTAATAGGCAACTGGGAGTTTTAGCAGTTGACCCTTATTGTGCTGAAGCTTCTAGGTAGGAGCATAAAGTAATATTAGCTGCCAAGTCATTAATATCCTGATAATGCTAATTCTATGTCTCCTATTTTGCTTCAGCCAGAATAATATAATTTCTTTTTCTAGTAGAAGTATGGGTGGAAGCCAGTTGGCTGGAACTTGTCATGAGCATGATGGGAGCTTGTCATGAAGTGATAGGAAGGGGAATATTCTCAGAACTTTTTGCAAACTCCAACATAATTTTCACAACTAGTAAGTCTTCCTTATGAGAAAGCCCACTGATCAGATGGGTTATCAAGTTTGAACTCCACCCAGAAACTCTTTTTCTTTTCAGGTGAAGGAAGACTATGTCTTCATCTCTTAGATTTAGCACCACTTTGGCCATCTACACTTTCTGAAAAGTAGCATAATCCAATGTCAGCATGAAAAGTCAGAACTGCATTATGCTTTTTGTTCTGCCTTTTACTCCAGCTATTCAAACTTGGGACTATCTATTAAAGTCTTTAAATCTTAATTTCAACACCTGTAAGGGGACAATATCGCTAATAAAACATCAAGCTAAACAACTACAAAAAAGTCTTACAACACCTGCAACTGTGCGAATTTGTCAGGAGATTTAACCTGCTGCAGAATGGGCCTATTAAAATGGTCTATACATTCAGTAACTTTTAACACAAAGATACAGATACCTGTTCGTAGGCTACTCTATTCCAGATACGATTTAGAACAGGGTTTGATTTTAAAATGTCAGATGATAGCTTTTCCTGTTTAGGAAACTCCTTGTCATGGTTCTACAAAGCTATGCTGTGTTGCTGGCCCTCCAGTCAAACTTTCAGATCTGTAGCTCTTAACATAGATCAGAGGCTTCTCCCTTTTTCCTTTTTATATTTTATTTTTTACAGAAACCACTTTAGCTACTCCCAGTAATTTAGTGTAAGGATCTGGATACCTGATTTTTTCTTATTGATCATTTTCCAGCTAATCCAAAGAAATACCTGCTCTTGCTACAGTCTTATTCCTCTTTGAATAAACTGGCAGTAGATTTTTGCTGTGAGAAGATTGCTTTGTCCAAACTTTCTGTAGTGAGCTAGAATTCAGTACTTAACAGTCACCAAATGCACTTAATTCTATGCTATATTCTTTTTGTATAAACTAGAAACTGACGAACACTAAACCCTAAACCCATGTGTGGCATAGTATGTAGTCACTCACACTTTATCTTTTAGGTCATGGTGTCATGCATACCCATTCCAAAATCATAACGTCTCCTGGGGTGAGTTTCATGCTTTGTGATTGCTGAGCACTGTGAGGTGCAGTATGCAATTGTCTGATGTGACCAGAAATGTCTCAGGTTTGTATTCAAGTACCATTTCAAGTGCCATATTGCATTTGATTTATTACTAAAACTTGGGCCCAAGATACCTGCATTTCTGTAGTGGTTCTGGTTTTGTGGCTTATAACCTCAGTTAACTCCTCAAGTTTACTGTAATGAGGAGATAAATTCTTTTATCTAGGAATGTGTCTGATAATTCTAACTATGTAAAGTATTCATTCAGATGATGGTGCTAGGCAAACAACTGCAATAAGGAAAATGTAGATGTTTCTGTAGGTTTTATTCATGGCACATAACCTCTGAAAAGTTCAAGTAATCTAATTCTAGGTTATTAGCAGAGTTTGCCTTAAGACATTCTTTCTGCTTCATTAACATTTTTCATGTGGTGAATCTGTATTTTCTTAATGCTCTTACCTCCTCTCCCTTCTTTAGGTTACTCTTTAGGTTGGATTTCCTATCCCTCCGCATCTCTGAGAACAGATCACTTGCAGCTCATCAATGCTCCTTCAAAGACTGTTGCAACAGAGAAAAAATAAGGTATAATCTCATAACCAGGTATTGCATATGCTTTTTTGATACTTTTTTTCTTGTGGATTTGGGGAATCAGGCAGTGTATTCAGGGTCAAAACCCAAACCTATCTAGGCAGTGCAGTGTACTAGCCCTTGCTACTTTTACATATTTAGGCAGCTCCTTGACAGCATTTTAAATGAAAAGGTGACACATAATGAATGACATATAGCTCTTGTATATGTTTTCGTATTATAAAAAGAGGTACTATTGTTTCAAACCAGCAAACTCTTTTATCTCATGAGGAAACTTCAATAGTTCTATGAAAGATTTGGTTGCTTAAAAAGTTGGTGAGTGTGCCCATATGCTTTCTTACGATTCTTTTATGATGCTGGCCAGCAATGATGAAATTAGCATGTTTTGATCTATATACAAGTTGTTAATAAAGTACTTGAAAGGAGTAGTTAGGAAAATCCAAGTGCTGAAACATTTAAGATATACTTTCTGGTCTCACTTTTGTGTGATTGTCAGCCAGGGACTATCATGATCGAGGTAGCTTGCCAATTGCCTGCCACAGATACAATATTTATTGCTGCAGTGGGGATTTCCTATCAGAGATCTGAAGACAGACTTTTATACATTGTTTCTCCTAGGTAACCTATTCAAATCAGCAGAAGAGATCTGATAGTAAAGGAAAAATAATCAAAGGATATATTTTTGATCTTTGGGTTTTTTTGAACTTTTTTTTGTTCGGCTTATCCTTCACATTGCTGGGAAAAAAAAAAAAAAAAAAAGAAGGAAATTGGCTGGTGTTCTGCTTTTCTGTATGAAATTCATAACTGTGTAGTGATATTAAAATTAATGTATTTTGCTACTGACTTATGAGGTATAACATTTATTTTTCCTGCTACCAGAAAGTAAATATATACAGTGTAGCAGGAAATTAATCTCTTTCAGGTCATTGGAAATATATGGGAAAACTCAGATAATTAAATCATAATTGGCTAACATCTCTGCTTCTCTTTTCCTAAGACAGAATTGGAAAGTGGTCCAAAGCACTGAGAATGGCAGGATGGGGTTAATGTATTATGAACAATTCCCAGTCCCAAGTCCCTGACTATTTGCACAAACTATGCTCTCCATGAAGGTGATTCCTTCCAAAAGTCGATCTGTCAGCCACCAATTCTTCTACATACATATCCTCTTACATCCCTTCACAAGCCACATTCAGCTTCATGAGGAAATCAAGTCTTCCTAATTACCCTCACATTTTTAGAAACTATAGCCTGAATTCCTTGGTCAACTGATATCTCCTGTTTAATTGGAGAGAGCTGGACCTTTCTGACGAAGGCTGTGCCAGAGATGCTTGAACTGTTTAGTGTTTACTGTGAGAGGCAACTCTGGATTTTGCAAAGCTGCTCCTGCTTTTACGAAGAGTCATCTCTTACTGCTCTCAAGGAAAGCATTGCCTTGCTTCCAAGGCCTGCCAAATCCCTCACCCAGCGTGGCTACCTTAGCCTGCAGCAGTAACACCAATGTGTTTCTGTGCAAAGGGATGCAACTGAGGTAGATAAAGGAGCAAGGCTAGGAAGTGCAAAGGAGTGCCTGAGTACAAGCAGTGTGCTGAGGGATGTGAATAGCAGCAAAGGTGTGTGTGCAGGGGGGAGACAACAGCAGGCTGAGATCAAACTGCTTTGCTAGCATTTAGCCCTTGGTTATATAGGCGGGAAGCAGGATCAGAAAATGTCTGGTTTGATGCAGATCTTATTGGCTTTCTATCCTTAAAAGGCAGATGAACTTTTTCTTTTAAAAACATTCAGTAGGATTACACACCACTTTCCATTTTGTCTGAACTGTGGTGCCTGAGGCCTTTTGAGGTACAGGTACAGGTTTTCATATCCCTCAGCATTCTGTATTTTATTTGCCAGCTAAATAGTCAAACAAGGGTGATTACTGGCACACATACTGGTGTTTTTCACACATTCTACAAACTGTATGGGAAGCATGAATTTGATAGCGAATGCTGACCAAACTATAATTTTATAGTAACTTTTCTTTTTTTGGTCACCAATGACTGATGATGCTAAACTCTGAAGACTTTGGACTATCTATTCTACGCTGGTCTGACACATTCACTCATAGGTAAAATATACTATTAGAGTTATGTGCTCATATTCACTTCTATGGTTCTTCCTGTCTATGATTTACATTTAAAATTTCCTAAATCCCCAGATGGCTCTGTAGAACATTTATGTTTTCCTAGTATTAAAAAAAAAAAAAAAAGAAAAAAATTATGTTCCAAGGAATAATTTTTTGGATTTGAAACATTAATATGTCAGTAAACATGAATGTGAGAATGCTATGTTTCAAATCTGAATTAGTATCTGGTCGTGTCCAATGGGAAGACAAGTTTTGCCGGAAGGTATTTCAACATGAAGGCATGATAGAACACATACTGCAGAGCCATTACCAAGTGCTTCAGCTTCACTGGGAACTCTAGCCACCTATGATGCATCTTAATGAACTTACAAAACATGATCTGCAATATCTTTTTTGCTATTCTACAAACAATAATAACAATAATTATTCTTAATAACAATAACAACAATAATAATGTTCATCGTCATGATCGTTGTCATCATTCTCCACCTCCTTCTCCTCCTCCTCATCATCATCCTGGATTTCATTTTTAAAGACTTCAGTTTAAAAGTTGTATTTCTGCTTGCTAGATAAAAGCTACCACAGAAAAAAAACAACATTTCCTAGCCATGTAGATGGGAAAAACCATCAAAAGATTGGAAAACAATATTTTTTCATGTATTATAATTACTAAGATAATTAATTTCTTCTTCTGCCTGTGTACTTTCCTTCTATTTTTAATATACTTGTGTCATCTCATCGCATTATGTGTAGTCTCCCAAGGACCCAATGACAATGTCAGTTTTCTGCT
This sequence comes from Nestor notabilis, assembly GCF_000696875.1. NCBI lineage: Eukaryota > Metazoa > Chordata > Aves > Psittaciformes > Psittacidae > Nestor > Nestor notabilis. The sequence goes on from NW_009929194.1 coordinate 9,565, forward strand.
TTTCCATTTCCTGGAACTGCGTAACTTGCTAATAAAGTGAAACAGAAAATTAAATTAAGAGAATCTTATATTCTTAATGAAGTTGGAAAAGAAAAGTAGGGGGCAAATAATCATGCTGTTTTAAATATAGCAAACATGAAGAGAGTCCCAAAGGGGCATTTCTATCAGACGCACAAACTTGTGATCAGATCTGTGGTATGCTTATACTGGTGTAATTACAAAATAATTTCACACAGATAGGAAAAACCAATCAACTCTGATAGGGTGCAGAAGTAAAAACTAGCCTAAAATAGGTCTTTGCAAGATGTTTGCTGTAATTTTGTACCCTCAGAACTCCACTTATCACAGAAAAGCTTTCCTAGCCTTCAGGATAAATGCCAGTAAAGGACATGGCATTTTGTTAGCATGGCTTTCCAGACAACAGGTGGAATTTTAAAGAACCAGAGATTCTTAAAATGCTTGTCACATCAGATGTTATTTGAAAAATAGAAATCACTCAAAGAATATTGTGAGACAAAAGCAGTCCACTTCAGTACACCGCCTGAGACTTCTGTTCATGGAAGGACAGTACAACACTAAGGAGGGTGCTTTCTCTTCTCAGGCACCTGCAGTACTAGCTCTGTAACCTTGAAAAGGACAATCAGGAAAAACAGTACAGCAGTAACCTCGTTGGCAGCATGTAAAGATGGAGAGATGTAAACTGCATTTTTTAACTGGGAATTATTTTTTTTTCCCAGTAAAAGTTCTGCTGCTATCAGAACAGCTGCCGATGAAGAAATGCTAGTGTAGCTCTTTACTATAATCTTCCTCCAGCAAGAATGAAACCTTATTGATTCACAAAAAGTATAAAACTATAGATCTGCATGGATGGAGTGATTCGAAAGGCAAAAAAACCTTTATGGGTGGAAATTTTGTTCATATGTTTCAAAGGCAGAATTCATTCCCAGAGGGAAAAAAAAGGACGTCATTTGAAGCATGTGGCACTTGAGAACAGTCTGAAGCATGGATATAGCATTAATATTTTTTATTAGTTTTTTCCTTATGAACAGTGGTAGCAGGTTGGATCAAGCATTCTGTCGGTCACTCTCCTGTCCTATTTAATGGCCAATGCCAAATGTGAAGATAGGTCCAGGACAAACATACAGTGTTATTTCCCCAGCACCCTTTTACCCTCCAACTCCTTGGTGCGCAGGGGTTTCCTGAATCAGAGGCAATGCATTTGTATTCAAATGTTTGAGTTTACCTGGTCTTTTTATTCCACAAATTTGACTAAACTTCTCTGACCTTATGCAAACTTTAGCACCTAAATGATTTCCACTATGTGATTATAAATTCAATGCAGAAATTTGTCTTTCTCTCTTTCTTTCTCTTTCTCTATTTGACTCATACTTTATATGGGTGCCTTTGAACGTCCTGATTGCCAATTTATTTTTGTCCATTTTATCAGTGATGAAACTGTTTACTAAATTCATGATACAGGTATACGTTTTTTGGTTTGTGCTCTAAGAAGGAATTAATGTAAAATAAGCCTTATCATTTTCTTTGGCTGTTTTTTTTTTCTGGACCGCTTCTGAGAACTGAGATGAGTTCTATTTTCATTGAACTATCTGCTCTAACACTACTGTGGAAGAGAGCTTTTTCCACTGAATTTCATATGTCATTTCAACTACCTCGTCACTAGGTAAAAATTACCCTTCTGCAGCTATTTGCAAATGTTTTCAATATTTAATAACTTTTTTCCATGAAAAACAATGTTACTCAGTTAACTATAATGGAGGGCTAGCTTTCGTCATATCAGGATAATACTTTTTTTCTCACCAATTAAAAATAAACTGTGTTCAAGGGAAGCTGTCTGTGGCTTCTTCAGTACTATGAATTGTCATGTATGAAGCTTTCAAGGTCCAAGGAATGTATCCTAGCATGCTGGGAACAAGTTGTAAATAGTAAGTTGCAGCCTAGGGCTTTTTATTAGTATGAGAACTATTAAGTGATTGAATTTCAAGACAAGATTCTCCTTCAGAACTAGCAAGTTACTGTTGGCCAGTCCTGAAAACCCATTGAGGGCTGTCTGCGTCACTAAACTTAAAATTGTAAATACAGAAGAATATGAAACTTAACTAGGTGTTTTGAACATATTTGATTTACTTCGTTATCGGTCATACCAACTATTTAATACTTCTTCCTCCTCCTTGATAGATATATCAAGAGATGAAATGACCATAAAGGAATTAGGAAAGAAAAAAAAGTCCTGAGATATGCTTTCAGTTCTAGAAAAATAGGGTTTTCTGAAAATTAAGGTACCAAATCTTTGCACTATGGAGCAGCACAGACCGGAGTTTAGTGTAGGAAATGGACAGCATAGGTATCTATGATACAAGAGGAATAAGTCTCTGGTGATCTTTGGCATTGTAAAGACTCTTTCTACTGGAAAAACATACTAAAGTAGTTCCAAACTTTTATCTGGAGCTGGCCTAAGGATCAGAAAGTTATAAAGAGTGTTTAAAACTATCATTCCTCTCAACACATTGATTTCTGCAACACAAATTTCTTGACTAGACCCTATTAGTTAAAGATGACAGTAAATAATATCTTATTCATTAAAAGTTATAACTTTTGGGCAAGAAGAATAGTATCTTGATTCAGTTATCAACAATTAGCATTTAAATTTAAGATACACTTACAGATGTTAGATTTTAAAATTCCAAAATGTAAAACTAAATTTGTCTTTAGAAGAAGATTAGATTTATCACTTAACATAAAATCAGCTGCTTTTCTTGGTGAATATGAAATAAATATGTATAAAAGAATAAAACATTTCTTTTGAATGTTACACTGCCATCTAATGAGGTAACTATAAATTACATGAAAACATTTCATGGTTTTGTCGTCTGTTTTTGGAAGTAAATGGTATGACACAGAATACAACTTCAGTATTAGTAGCATTTATAGTAATAGGAAAACAGGAGCTTAATTAATAGAATTATACTAATAATATTATTAACTGATGATGTGCTAAGCGACTGGAAAAATGTTCATCTTACTGATGGTATTTAAATAAAACAGCAAACTAAATGAATACAGTGAATAAGGTTTTCTTAGAAGATAGGAAGAAAAAAAATTAAATTTAATTTCATGTCATAATAGGCTTTTTCTGCATTTCAGATAATCTTAAACACAGTATTTACAGTGCCAGAGGTTGTTTTCACCAACTAGTGCACATAAGGACCTAAATGAGTTTTGAAGATGAAGGTATAGGGAGGAGAGGCACCTGGGCTGTGTTTCCAGATACGCAGTGTAGTTCTTGAATGAACTTGATAAGTCACTAAGGGAAAATCCTGTTCTACATCTGTCTGCATAAAAGTACTCAGATACAGCAGCACTGCTGTATGGGTGCTGAGGCAGGATGAGGGGATACCCTGAGGGCTCGTAGTGCTTCATTTTCTGGGACTGTTGGAGGCCAGCTGGGATTCAGCCCTGTTTGGATTTCCCCTGTACTGGTGATTCTGGGAGTCTTACAGAGCTCCTAAGTAACTTAGTGGCAGCTCTGGGTGTAGGGCTGAGAGCCTTAGCAAGGAAGGACCACGCACGAGTTTGCTCTGCACAGTGCTGTGGACTTGCTGTGGACTTACTGTGGATGTGTGCTTGGCATGGAGAGAGCCTATGCCTCCGGGCTGCTTTTCAGGTCTGTCAGGAGTAGCTGAAGGTCTGAACACAGGTATTTTTTATAACCACACAAGTGGCAAGTGGGCTTTCAGTCTGAGTTTTATTTCTAATTATGTACTCAGGTAAGAAATACCCAAATCTGAAAAAAACCCAATAGTTGTCATGTTTGTGTAACAAACTCCATTGTGAAGAACATCTATAGATGTTAAACCAGTTCATGAAAAACAACTAAACAACATTGCTGATATGTCTACAGTGTTTTTTAGTTCACAGTGTAACCATTAATATTTATTTTACAGTCTCAGTTGATATTATGCTAATGTGGCCAAAGGCTAGTTCACTATGTCGTAATAAAGATGGATTTTTTCATCAGTGTTGTCGGGTTGTCCTGCAACCAAAATGTGACATAAACAAAAGGGGAAACGGCACACACTAACAAGGACTATAGTCTCACCAATCACCAAGTCCGAGATCTAGCTTTTCAGTGAATGAGAGCATCTTGTTAATTTTATAGAACACAAAGATCTTCACACAGAGAAGATCAAAGGACTGTGTTACAATTCAATACATAACTTTATGGGACAGATGGAATCTACTCAGAGAGACCCATGACACTCAGGGCCAAATTATCAAAAGTTTCAGACACTAAAACCTATTAGTGTGTTCAGACCTTTATTCCAACACTGTCAGCACTTTTTAGCTCTTTCAAAAGTGTCAATCTACAATTTAACTGCTTCAAAAGTTCAAATGGAGGTTAAAAGGATGGGCTAAAGGAGGTGGCGAGTTAGAAGAAATTTTGTTTTGCCTTTTCTTTGTTTCCACACAGATACTGTCAAACTTTTGGTTATAATTTTGTTTTGCAAGTGAGATATGAATATTCTGGTGATGCATACCAAAACTTGAAATGTCTTTGGTCAGGTAATTAACATCAAAATTGCACATGTCCTTGACTCTCAGATCTTGGAGCATGAAAAATGCTGCTGCTGCATTGGTGTGATCGTACTCTTTTATCAGTGATGTATGGGGAAAATGCCTATTTTGCACAGCAATAACTGTACTGAATCAAGTCCACTCTTTCCATTTTGACCCCTTTTTCTGTTGTAAGAAGCAGAACTATCTCCCATACGCAGTATCTCGTGTTATTCCAGTATTCAGTTAAGGTTTTGAATTTATTTAGAACTTTCCAAGCAATAATGGAAGACACTAGAATATGTTTTCTACATGGAATGGTGAAAGAAGCAGAAAGCAACATCAATTTAAAATTATGAATTAACTGCCAGTGGCACAAATTTTCACAGTTAGGCAAACTGCTTTTATCTACAATGGCAATTAGCCTGTGTGACTTATGTTAAAATTGACTGAGGACCTAATAATCTGACTATCATTTTTAGTATTACTTATGACGGAGAAAAAGTTGTCAAATATTCTTCTTTTTTAATGACAATGTAAGAACTGCTGCAATATGGGCCCCTGTTCACACATTTGTGACATTATAAATAAGCCCTCTGCACTTCATCATGAATGCGCAGTGCTTATGCACTGCAAAAGCAGACCCAGTAGATACCTGTGCTCAGCTGTGGCTGTATGGCCATTAATCATATCACTGCAGGCTCTGAAAAGCAGGGAGAAAGATTAGATCACTCATGTTTTTTTAACAGCATATGCCTGGTCAGATATAACAATGTGATGGCACAAATATTTTGGTAGGCACAGAAAACAGTTCCACATAGCCCATATAATTTTTTACATAATTTTGTAGCCAGGAATAATCCTTTCCAGTATTACTAAAACCTAAAAAATACTAAAAGGCTAAATAGCCTTTTAATACAAATAAAGTAGTCATTTGATACATTTTGACGAGAAGGCAGAATGTAGTCTGTTTTAGAACTGTGCTTTAACATCTCTTTTGATTGCATTATTCTATTAGAATTCTATCCTTTTAAAAGTATGGAACTTGAGAAGGAAGAAGAAAGGGTTAAAAACTGCACTGTCAAGCAGGTGTGTTGGTTAGAAAAAGCTTTAGCTTACTTCTTGGCCCTCACACAGTGCAGGTGTTGAACATCAGCATTTTCATCCTGTTTGATATCTAGGCTTTTGTGCTTGTCATCGGGGGACTTTTACACTAAATCTGTAGGAAAACCCCCCTTGCTTTGTTGTTTTGGCTAAATAGGATAAAACAGAATTTGTTTCTTACTGGTCTTAAGCTTGAAAAGACTATCACAGCTATGTCTGTCAATCTAAGAGGTGGAGGGCTTTTTTTAACCTGGTAGTTTATATTACAAAACAACAGCCACTAAGAGGTAAAGAATAGCAAACTAACAATTAACAAAATCTGCAATTACTGATAAACAACAGAAAAATGTGGCAAAAAAAAGTAGGCATTTAATGCCTACAGTAAATGTCTGAACTTATAAAAAAAATGTGTAAAATTGGCTGAAAAATCTGATAGATGTGCTGGCAAAATTGAGAACATTTCTGTTTCATGATAAAAATTCATTTTTTATTGAATTATGTATATGGTATTAAAGAATAAACAATAAAAGATATAAAATGCTCATGTAACTTCAAAATCCTTTACATATGCAAAAGACATTTTTCCATATAAATATACGGATTTAAATTACCTTGTTTCTTTAAACCAGCAGAGGATGTATACCTTCAATGTCAATAGAATCTACACAGTAATTTCTTTTTCCCATCTAAATAACTCTTAAGACATACAAAAGGCTACCGCTGCTTGTTTTTGCTCTATCTTCTATAAAGTGACAAAGTATAATGAAGGCCTTCTGAATAACTATAAAATTTTTACAGCCACTTATTTAGTCCCTTCCTATAAAGTGTGAAACTAAAATTTTGAACAGCTGATCTGTCGTGTGGTTGTTGTTCATGACTTACTTTATTTTGTGTGGAGACCATGCAAGGTGGAAACTTAGATTAAGTTTAAGACGTATTTACTGTCCCTCAGGGACTCACCTGGAATTGCTTGAACTAGTCTGATAATTAGGATTGTCAAAAGGAAAACACAATCCTTCCATTTGTTCCCAGACTCATTTCTATGAAATTTTTCTTATTTGTATTGCAGTTATCGGCTAGGTGATGGAAAGGTTTTTCAAAAGAATATCCTGGTATTCCTGGGTGACATAGCAGTATGAAAAACAAGGAACTGGTTCGTTTTGCCTCAGACACTTAAAATAAAGGTGTTATTCTGCCTCTGTGATAACTAGGGAATCCTCTTTTTCTGAGTGATTTCGAGACAGCTGATTAACTTTGGCCACAGACATACACCAACAGATTTTCAGTGTGTTAAACAGTAATTACACTGAGTAATTACACTGTCCTGTATTTTATCAGCAAGAAGAGAATAGTGGTATTTTATTGCCAGGTATTCTATTCTTAAGAACACAGGAACATTCCCCTTGAATACTCAAGCAATGCTTGTAGTATTATAGTGCAACATTTTGAACTATTACACAACTGTTTTTTGTCTTTTTAACTCATCAAATGCTGTTTCAAATGCATTCAAAGATAATGCTGTGTTTCACAATAATAGACCGGAAAACTGTGGCATCAATGTGTTTTTAATCTGTTACTGCAAAACACAGGAAGATGTTCTTATTCAAGGTCATATTCTATAGTTTCCTCTGTGTGTCACTGAGCTGAACTGAAAACTATGTCATGTATCTTACTGGAAATCTATAAAGCAATGCGTTTGAAAAAAATTCTATGGTCTTGATAAATAATCACACCAAAAGTTACTGTGTATATGGAAGACTTTATCTGCTGTGTCAAAGCACTTACAGGGGTTAAACCTGACTTTCCGTCATTTTATTGTGACATTTACTGCATTATCTCATCATGCCAATACTTGGCTTGGAAGTGGAAAGAGAGGAAATTTTATTTATGATTCATTTCCCTGTTTAAATCTTCTTAGCAGTTACTGTAATTCTGTGTTTCCATAACACTTCAAAGCTTAAGTGAAGATGCATTTTATCATCAGGTCGATGACACTGGAAGGATCTTTCTCTAAAACGGAGAAATTATCTTGATACAGCAGAGCCTGCCTAGACCCTATCCAGATGTCACTGGTACTTCATTATTCATTTTGGTAATGCTAACCAGCTGCCAGTTTAATGTCAGCCATTGGAGTCCATTTGGGAATCCTCCCTCTCCTCAGGTAATCAGGCAAGTTTAACAATTGTTCTATATTAGCAAACTGTTTTATTGCCCTGTGAAACCTAAAATTAAAGTTGCAAATGGTGTGCTTTGAATCACTTTCATGTCTGAACATGACTGACACAGAACGACTTCATTAACTTTCAGTGAAGTGCATTAGGAAAAATTTAAGACAGCTCAGGTGCCAAAGGGGGAGAGCACTGTTTAACCTTATTGGTAGAGTAGCCCTGGTTTCTGTGTTGCCAGATGTCAATATTACTATTAGACTATTAGTTAACTATTTTCAAGACAATTTTTGTCAAAACACTCTAAAAACATTCTGTTAAATACTTTTGATCATGAACATTTAGCAATACTTTCTGAATTGCTGAAGCTGAGAAATAGCTACAGACATTCCATATTTGAAGACTGGAGAAAGTTCCATATTTGAAAATAATAGGAAATTCAGAATTGGAAAATAGCAGACAGTAAAACTTGTGTAGTTTCTAAAGTAGTCTGAAGGATACTAATATAACCCATAGCTTATCCATGTAGGAAAACAGTAAATAAATGTATTAAAGTACAACTGTCCTCATCCTTAAACATTATTTCTTCAAGCAGAAATATTTTCAAATGTGTGGTTTTCATAAAAAGCAGATCTCAAAGAATGGGAAATGTTTCACTTAAGAAGGCTCTAGGAGGTATTCAAATGCAAGGTTATCATGTCCTAATCCTCAGAATCTACTTTCTTCCTTCCCACTTCCCCCAGCAACATCCTGAAATGAGGCATAATATCTAAAACGACTTTATTGATGACCCAAACAGATTTATCTCTCTACTGATAAAAGAAAAAAAAAAAAAAGGCAAAATAATGCTTTTTAGTTTCTGTGCCTAAAAATGAATGTGGCTGCTGCAGTTTATTCTCAGGATGTAAGTAAAATGCATATCTTTTCAAAAGCAGGCAATACAGTATTGTGTGTACAAGTACTTAAGATGATGCATAAACTAGCTCAGAATATCTGCAGATGAGGCCCTCTCACCTCTACCCATCCCTCCTGCTCTAAAAACCTTTACATATACATTTTGTATATCCCTACATCTTCAATTTCTTGTGTGATCGGGTAGATGGTAGTCTAGCATGAGGTTTTTCATGTGAAATCTGAGGTGGATTAATCTGTTTTTTATTATAAATATTGTATTGAAGCTAAGCTCATAAAGGGGAACTTGATGTGGCCAAGTTTTTTTCCACATTATAGATCGCCTAGAAGTAAGGTCAATTGAGAATATTATATTCAAGCAACAGCAGTTTTTGTTTAATGAATCTAAGAGTGAGAATATATGACAAAAAGCGTTTGCCTTTGTATCTGTGTAGCTTTTCTTCAGACTACAATTCTCTAAATGGAAAACCTTCATTTTCTGGCTTTGCAAAAGAAAGACACCGTTCTTTTTCTGACAGCTGCCATGATGCTGTACAAATCAGAGAGATATTATTTATGGCTATAGGTCATACAAGAGGAGTTAAATAATTAAAAGGAAAGAAATGTGGAAGTAGAGGAAAGCTATAATGTAACTAAAGGATTAATGAAAACAACAAATAGGATTTGTTTAAAAATTTCCTCAAACGAATTATTTTGATCCAGCTTGTTAAAGGAAGAATTTAACTGGTTTTCCCAAAGCCAAGAATGAGCTACGAGGACAAGGAATGATTTTTTTGCCTTCCTGACAAAGTACATGGTCATTGACATAAAATCTGTAACCTACTGCGTTATCTGACTAAACCAAGTTTTACTTAATCAGGTGTAGAATTATCATTCCACTTTGTTAAATTGGCCATAGTATACAATACAGGTGGTGTTACATACTTAACATTGATTCCACATAGCGAATACCCAATTCAGCTTACAGTTCAAAGTGCACAGACATGTGATCCCTGGTCCATCCTAAAGTCTCTCAGGAGAAATATACCCATTCATACTTTTGAAGGAATCAGCCTGAGAGAACAAACTTAAATGCATCAGCCGTCTGTGTCACCAGGTAGCAACATTTCTGATTCAGTTGGTGGAGTCCTAAACCCAGACTCAAATTTGCATTGAACTCCAGGGTTAAAACAGATGCTGGGTTGTCTGAATCAATGTGTGCCTCAGCAAGAAAGGAAGCTAAATATGACTTATTTTTTGGATAGAGAGGTCATCCCCTTTGTATGGAAGTAGAAGTGCATCAGTCACTCTGCTGGAACAACAAAGCTAGTGAAAGTGATGAGAATTATAGCTACTATTAGACTAAATTAAAGAATAAAAGTTCTTTTTTTTTTTTTTTTCTTATTTTCAACATGCATAAAGCTTTATTTTAAATTCAGAAGGAATCCAGGTTTGGTTAACTATGAAAAATGTAGTGAAATAATGTTTTAATTAAGTTTTGCACAGCAAGGTGCAATGTGTATATTTTCTTTACATCAATCAAATAAGTGGTTATATTTTCAGCATGTGTTTATATTGTATCTGTCTTGGCTCAAGAGCCTACTTCAGTGCCAGTAAGTGGTGCATGAACTGTATATGCAAAAGTTTTTAGAGCAGCCTGAGGGATGGGTAGAGGGTGAGAGGGTCTCATCTGAAAAAGTTTATTCAACTTCCATGTGTATATTCTGATATTCATGATAAAGATGACACTGGTAAAGTATTTCAAAGCCAAGAAAAAGCTCAGGAAGTTTTTCTGGATTCCATTGAACTAAGAAGATCAAAAAGAAAATAGTAAGAAAACTCATAGGGTAATGAGGATCTGATAGAATTTCAGCTATTTAAGAATGCCGGTGATCAGTAGGTTTCCCAGTGACTTACAGTCTGCTGTGTTTTGCAACTCCTTCATCAAACATCACGGAGAAGAGAAACACATGCAATGTGATGACAATACGAATGAAGCACCTGAAGACAGGTGACTTCACCTGTACATAAGTTGTTGTGAACAATTTTTTTTAAATAATATTATTTTGTCTTTTTAACTGCAGATCTAAACAGTTTTTGCTTACAATGCTAATATTAATTTTAATAATTTTTAAAATTATTTTCACTTGCTTTCCCTATACAAAACTCATAAATGCTTCTCTACTCTAACATGAGATTTGAAATAGTAGGTCTGAAATTTTAAAAGTCAAAAAAGAAGGACAGACAGGAATGAACATTTCCTGCTTGACCTTATTTCATCCTCTTGTGCATATGAGTTATGATATAATTTTTAATTACACAATCACATACAGTTTGTCTCCCAGGAGTCCTCTGACTTTTAGAGTGAATAATAGTTATCCAACATTTCTTTTTATCCTGTTCACTATGTGGTTTAGCCTCAGGCCTTATTTACGTTACATTATCCAAAATCTTGACTGACTGCAGAATTATTCATTTCTTCTCCTGGGAATTTCTCTGGTTCCCTTATCACACCAGCTAATTGCTTCATGGCTACTCCTAAACCTATCTTTATTATCCCTTTGAAAGTGTATTATCAGTATCCTTTTTTTGCGGCTATGGAACTCAAGTGCAAAGACATTAAGGCCAAATTTACTGTGTCCATTTTTAAGTGCCAAAGCTAAGATGCGAAGAATGATTTTTTTCAAGAATACCTCATTTTTTGAAAGCAATTTGTACACAATTGCAGTGCTCACTAACTTACAAATGTTAGATGGATCATTGAAATTTCTCCTTTGGTAGTAACTGTGTCGTATAAAACCTGAGTGGATTCAACTTCATCAATTCTCTTTCTTTTCCCGAAATCCCACCTCTTTTAGTTCCCACTTTCTAATAATTTCTAAAAGAAATATTTTTTTTCACATGTTCCTCTTTTGGATGTGCCTTTCTCAGCACACTGGCTCCTTTGCATCTTTCTGAAATTTGGATAGTTGTGTTGTCTACGGCCCTTGTGTTTCCCTAACTCTGCAACTCCTTCCTCCTTCTGCAAATACCCTCAAACTTGCAACCTGCCTCTCCATGCTTGTCACTCTTCTGCATTCAAGACGGGTAGTTTCCTCTTCTTTTGCACTGTTTGTGAGCCAGCTGAAAGGTACTTGAGGATAGGAGAAATTGACATTTTGCTTTCAGCTCCAGGGTCCTGTGTCGTGTAATTTAGCAATTAGCTGGAACAATCATAAAGAAGTCCTATTTCATCCTTGCATCTTTGGGCAACAGCATGCTCAGTAAAGGTGGAATCATGGAAACCGTGACTGACCATGTGCTAACAGAAACCTTTGAAAGGTTTATAATTCAACCACTATGAAGTGGATTTTTCAGAGACAGAAAATAGTGTATCTTGCATCAGGGCCACTGCCTAGACAGTTTTTATATTCCTGCTCTTGAAGATACAAGCATGGAGCTTCTCAGTGCAAGAACCTTTAAGATTGATCACTTCCAAAATCTCTTTCTCAGAAAAAGCTGTGCTGTTGTAGCTGAAATCTGCCTTAAACAGTTTGTCCTGAGAAAGCTAAATGAAAGTCTGACAGATAAAAAATTGCTTCAGATCCAAACCTAACAGTGTTAAGTTTGGCAATCTAAGCAATACTTTAGATGATAGTTTTTTTTCCTTTTTTTGGTTTTTATTACATATGCTCAGTCCTGATCACAGCAACCAGCAGATTTTAACAAGTCGTGGAGCTTTACATTTAAAGAGTTGAAGACACATATTTAGCATAAAGTAAAAAATGTTTCTAAGGCTAAATTTCAGCAAAATAATTTCTTAGATCCATATCAGTTATCTCAAACAAAGCATTATTATCATCACAATGAACTTTTCATTTTCTCATCCCATTGCTCTGATCATTATAAATTCTCCTCTTCTGTCTGGCTTCAGCATTCAGAATCAAATTTGCCATCAAAATGGCCTTACCCCTTTGCTTTTGACTCTGGTATTCTTGTCTTTTTCTTTCCCTCCCCTCCTGACTTTTTTCTAGATCCTGGAAAGGTGCATAGCACTTTCCACTACTAAAAGTAATTTGTATTTTAATGAATATCTAAGACTAGATAAGGTGACTCATAGTACAAGTCAGAAACTGATCTTCCAGAAGTCTGTCAGTTAATAGAGATATAGATACTATGATGGGCAGAAGCCAAACAAAACCAAAGGCTTTCCATATTCATTTTACTAGTAATATCAGGTAGGTTTAAAAAATTGGATTTCTGGTGATTGGTCACTTTTGACTTCCCTCAATTTACATGAGTGTTATTATATGCTTATCATATGGTTATAAGAAATAACTAAATAATAGTTCTCAAATCGGACTTCTCTGAAAGTATTTATTCACACTAATTTAAAGATTATGAGAATATAATGTATTATATTTTGGAGTAATAAGTGCATATTTGCAAGGTCAAGTCTTCCTGGTTTTGGTTGCACAAAAATAATAAATAGTTGAAGATAACCTTTCAGCAAGAAATGAACTAGCTGAAAATGCAGCAAGTATAAATACTTGGAAAGAAATTGAGAACAACATGACAACAAATTCATTTTTTTGAGATAGATTATAAGAATGTTTTATATTACAAGGGAATGACAAAACCAAATTATATTAGATGCAAAAAATAAACAGTGCTCATCAATGGGCATTGCTCGAAGCATTTCGATATCATCAGCTAACTTTTGACACAGGTGGAGAGTCTGTATAGATGAGGTTGGAAGTAACATTTACAGAAAAGTGGAGGCACAAAGGAATTTGAGAAGATATCCCTAATGAAACCCAGAGCTGCAACACTGTGAGAAAATTAAAGCTTGGGCCAAGAATCAAAGAGAAGCTCAAAATGCTTCAGAAGGCTTTTTATAGTCGAGGATCAAGGAGGTTTCAGCTTTTAGTGTGCAAAGGGCTAATAATGATCTGCTAATCTATGTGCAGCATTTATGTTGTTTTCCTTGTCATTTCTAACAGTCTATCAAAGCCTCCAAGTAAGGGTTTGCATGTTGGAAATCAGATGTGGCTATGGGTCCAGTGCATGTAACACCACATTGGCTTATGTGATGTTCAGGAGGATGTGGAATGCTTTTAGGACTGTCTAAAGGTTAAAGACTTTAAATGCTGCTACTCACTTCAGTCACATTCTGGGAACAGAGAGTAGACAGAGAGCAGAACAGAAGCACCTGGAGCGTATTTGCCCTGCAAGCAGCTAAATAAACCCCAGATCTATAGAATATACATTTGACTTTGCCCTAAACTTTTAAATAAACTTCCAAAATAGCCAAGCTAGTAGAATTCAGGGAAATTCAAAATGTGCTTTGAAATACAGTATTTTTATTTGTGTATTTCTGAATAATGTATTATCAAAGAATTTTCTGGTTCTTATATCCTTGAAACCTTTTCATATATTTCAGTCCAATAGATATGTTTTATGTCCTAAAATATGCAAATTTCTTTAAAGTAGGTTGAAGTTTTGACCCAAATGAGGCCGATATTGTTCAGTTTATTTCTGTGGTACAGGAACCTGCCTCCAGTTTTAGGTTTTTATAGTAATCCCCAATCAGCTTCTGCTTGTAGATTTCCTACATCTAGACACTAAATATAACAAATGTAATTATAAAACACATGGTGATTACTTTACCAAATACTTTGAAATTGTATAACACCCAATTTCCCCAAATAATGGGAAATTTACCTTACACTGTAACACACACACATATGCACACATACGGTATCTGTAAAATACGTATGTCTGAGTAGTAATCGTGTAGGCATACTATATGCAACTAATATCAGCCCCAGTTCTGCCATTCACTAGCATGCTTTTGTTTCCTCACAGAGACATGATAGTTTGCAAGAATGGAAATCATCCATCTGCAGTCCTTGTAAAAACCTGAAATTGTGTATTTAACTTTTAATATTTGCTATGTATGCACAGCTAAAAGCATCTGGTGAATGAACACAGAAAAATCTCACATTACTATAGAGACAGAATTGGTTGTGAATTCCATCACTCACACTTTCAAACTTGTTTTTCAACGATGAAATGTTCAGAGTTGAAATGATGCTAAGTGCCTAGATATCACCTTATGTGACTGCTATCAGATTAATTTACATCATTGGTCTTATTACAAAGCTCAGTGGTGAATTTTCTGAAGAATCTCTGTTGGTAGAGTGTAAGCACTCAAATGTCTGAAGGAAAACACAAAAAGAAAAACCAGGAGAAGGGGGAAACAGGCAGTCATTTGGATTATGAATCTGTGCAATACCTATAGAACCAAATACAATAATTTTCAGTCTTAGTTTTTCAGCTTACATTGAGTAAGCATCCATGGTCTTGTATTGTCAGTTCTGAAGGCAGAGGCCAAAGTCATTTAACTTTACATTGTTAATTTGTAGCTTGTGGTTTTTGTGGTTGATCAGATTGTGCTTGGCAGCCATTTTGTTAAACAGGCAAAAAACCCCTTGGGGTTTCTTTGTGGCACTTCAGTGAGATTTACATACCCACATAAAATGACAACAAAAACTTTAAAGTATCATCCAATTTGTTCATCAGCCTGCTTTGCCACATAAATAACTGCAGACATAATACAGGTATGCATTTGTGTGTAAATGCAATTGAGAGTAACAAGACCCTAATATCATTCAAACAGGAAAATCAATTTGCAGAGCAAATTTGACACTGGGATAGGGGTGTAAAAGATCTACAAATGTTCATGAAAACAGGTTACCAGGCAGAAAAAGGAGAGGCTACATTGATTTCCCTGCTATGGAAAACAGAAATTGTGACCTATTCTGTTTACAGACATTAAAGAAGTCACATTGGAAGGGAGAAGAAGGGGCAGAATTGGGGAGGGAGTAACCTTGACTGAGGACTGTATTCTCTACTGTTTAAAAGGGTGTGAATGTTGTTTTACAGACAATGAAAGTATATATGTTCTCTCCACATGGCTTCTCATTCTGCTTTCTCATAATGACTGAGCTTACATTTATTTTAATTCAGTTTAAATGCCAACCAGTCGTGAAACACCATTTCAGTGGATACATTCAGACAGCTATATGAATTTCTAATGCCATTCACACCTGTCAAGTAATTTGATCTTAACTGGGCTTATCAATTATTTACTTTCAGATTTTACAGCCATATTTAGAGACAGATTGTAGAATTTATCAGGTGAAATGTGGCCCCTGTTAGGTCTATTAGAGATTACCACTGACTTCAAAGCAGGAATTTACCCATATTGTTCACATTCACATTCTGGAATGTCATGTTTACTGGATGAAGTACCACGTGTATTGGCACTGATTTTCTATTCAGATCACAAATGGTACGGTATGTTCTGTTAGCCAAAGAATTCTTATCCAAGTAAGACCACATAAACTGGTGCTGCTGAAC
>NW_009929194.1:25731-33540 GCF_000696875.1 Nestor notabilis
CATTAGAAGAAAAATTAAACACAAATCTTTCATATTAGAGAAAAATAAACAATATAAATGCTGGTATTTTTTGTAATCAAAGTAATAATTAGTTTTACTAGGTAAGCTACTTTCTAAATTTTGTTTCTCTAGACCACACATGTAACAAGGCACCTGAATAATTTCACATACTTTGTCATACATCAGGTTGGCATGGTGAAAGTCCCCATTTTCAGTTGAGTAACTAAACTGCTACCTAAGAATTTTATGAATATTGATGTGATTTGGGCAGTGTGATACTAATATATTATCTAATAACTAACATAGTACTAAACTGGGACCGATTTCTTGTTAGCTTGATGGAGCAATGTGATAGTGGTAGACTATCACCTTTTACAAAAAAGAACCTGTTAAAGCATGGACTACGCTTAGGTCTCATCTGGACACAGGGCCAGAAGCATAGAAACCAAAGGAATAAAATTTCCAAAAAGACTCTGTGGAGAGAGAAGTAAAGTATGCTGTCATTGCTGGCCTGAGAACAAATCAGAATAAAATGGTACTCCCTAAAGAGTATTTGAAATTGCCAAGGGTCTCCCATTTCCTAGGGTCTGCAGAAATTCAGGGAAAGACAGATAGATTTAAAGATTTGATTGTCCTAAAATGTGTATTCTATTAAATGCTTTCCAAAGACTGTTTATTACATATATTGCTTAAGGCACTTAAAAAAAGTTGAAGTTACATAGTGGGAAATATGGGAAATTTCGTTGTATAAATAATGAGTCAAGGTAAGGGCAAGAAACGCGTGAGTCACAGTCACTTTACTGATGGTCTACTCCGTTTGAAGCAATAAAAAGGTCCCCTAAATCTCTTTGAATCCTAGAAAAGTAGAAAACCAGAATCTCAGACTTGATTTATAACTAAAAGTTAAACCTGATGTACTAATGTACAAAACATCTCCCATGTTAGGATAATAAATTATCCTAATAATCACAGTGCTGAAGAAATACAGAGAAGAAAATCTACCATGTCATGTTCTACTAGTAAAAACAAGAATATGTGCTCAGTTTGCTACAGAAAAGATAAGCCGTTCATTTGGCACTGTGCTAGTTCTTTATTCCTGAGGCAACGAAAAGGTCAGCTAATTGTCCTGCTTTTTGTCACCCAGCAGGTGTTTAGTGCAAAAGGAATTAACTTCCTTCAAAAGCATGTGTTAGGTAATAGTCTTATAAGCAGCAATCCTTTGTAGAACTAGGAATATAAAGGAATGAGAAGTCTCCATTGCATGCTAAAAGCATGTGCTACATGACTATGAAATGCCACTTGTTACTTTATAGTAAATTAAGTATTTAGTTTAAAGGATGAGTAGTATACAGGGCTTTGGAGCAAAGAAGGCCATGTGGCTTGTGCTTGGTACTGAAACTCAGCAGGGTCCAAGGGTACTCTAACATGCAGCTGTTGTGGCAGAGGCACAGGACTGCTGCAAGAAAACAGCAGTTTTACAGCCCCTTCCTCATCTTCCCTCCTGTGCAGCACCCTTATTTCTGCCTCCCGCCACCTTCTCTGCATACACTAAAGAGAGCAGGTAACATAAGCACCACACAAGCCAAGTGCTTGAGGTTTTGGTTTTATCAGTTACAATACCAGAATAATTCCATGGATACCAGAGATCATCTCTCATGCTACTCTTCTTGTGAGTGGGTAGACACTCAGAGCTGTTAAATAGCAGGGCATATTCCAATATCGTGTTATATGTTGATGATTAAACATGTAAAAAAACCCCTTAACCTTGATATGCAGAATATGCCTCTCAGTATAAAATAGATTACATAAAATGCCATGAAACACAGTATTGTATGAAGTATTAGTCTGAGATTGTGTTGGATAAGCACAAAGAGCTTCCACAATTTTTTCTACTTACACCTATGTAATAATTTCCAATTTGTATTTGGTCCTTACTTCCCATCTCTCCAGAGAGCAACATTATTGACAGTCATTGTTCATGCAGAAGAAAGAGATTCTGACCTGAAAATAATACATTTTTTTTTTTTAATTTTCTGAGCTCTGTTTCCTGTTTAATGTCTCATTCTTTAAACACGGTCAATAGCTAAATAATCAAAATCATATATAGATTCCTTCCATAGTAACAGGCTTAATTTAGAACTACTATTAGAACTAGGATGTTTTTAATAGGTAAAAATGCAATAAATTAAAAGTGAAATTTTAGCTTCAAGTACTGAGAAGTAGAAAATACCAGGTAACCACAGACATGTGCTTGTATATTAACTGCTGCCATAGTTAATATTCAACTGCTTTTTCCTTCCTATTGCCTAAATGAATAATGACATGAAAGGAAAACCACAGAGGAATGGTATTTTGCCAAGATACTATCATAATAGTAGTAACTATTGATGAGCTTTATTAAATTGTTTTAAAACGTACTTTTCTAAAGGGCACCTACTTATTTTTTAATAATCCCAAGAGCAGGCATATTTAGCCCTGAAACAGAGGATTGATATACTCATTTCTTGCTTGAAAAATGTATTTCCAAAAAGATTTTATTATTAGATGTCAAGAGATGTAATGCAAGATTTACTTGCATTGTTTGTTATGATAGATGATTTTTTAATAGGCATTTTACAAGGTTTATTTAAGCGAGTAAGAAATAATTCTGTAAAGATATATTTTGCACTGACAACACATGACAATAGTATGTGTTTTAATGCTGCAATAGAACTCAGCCTCTGCTAGGGTTATGCTGTGCTCTGCTATACAAAGTATTCCAACACAGAAATTCATAACTGTCTGTAATGATGGGTCTAATTCTTATCTCAATTTCACAGACCATCTACAGTTTTTCATATAAACCATTCAGGCATATAGAAACATGTATGCTACTGTATCTACTGATAAAGAAACATGTATGCTACTGTATCTACTGTATGCTCTGGAAAAGTACTACTGTCTTAAGCATGTTTAATAAATATATTGCTCCTTTGAGTCTCAGAGGCCAAATGTATTGTGCTCCAAGTTTGTCTTTGAAAAAAGCCCCCTCCCTATTTTTGCCCCATTATGGTCTATGAAGGATCAGCAAGTGTGTAAATGTGTCAGTTTTAGACAGACGTGGTCATCGTCCTGGAAAAGGGATGGTGCCAGATCCATAAATGTACTTAGGAATACAATAGCCTTTGGAAAGAGTAGGAAATAAACTCTGTAATAACTTTTTGGTACCTTTGGTAACTTTACCTGTTAGCATGTATTTGCATGATATATTTACCTTAATAACCTTGTTGATCTGGGATGGCTGTGGATTTGTTTTCATTAAAAAGACACTGCAGCAATTGGAATGTTCTTCCTGACCCAGTAAGGAATCTGCTGCCTTTTGTAAAAAGATGTTTATATAATGACAATGAATACTGCAAATAGTGGAGCAGAGGGCAGGATAGAGGTTTTCCTGAGCTGGTCAGCTAGCAAATATGACAAACAAACATGGCAATTAAAAGAATCAATTTTCAAGTTTGATGGCTTGAATTCTTACATTATTTTTTCCATCTTTTTTCTGAGGGAAGGGTAATCAAGATTCTTTCTGGTGCCATAATGAAATCTTCAGAGAAAATTGGCCTGTAAAAACCCAGGCAAGACTCGGAAATGTTTTCTGCCTAAGACTTTTCCACTGACACAGATGAATCAGTAAGCCCCATAATTGGAATAACTTCTTGCCCTCTAGAGAGAGGGTGATTAGTAGAGGTCAAAACAGGGGTTATTGGTAGGTCAGCTGAGATAGCCATTACTGCAGCTATCTGCACAGTGTTTAGGCTTTAAGTAAACCAGAGATGTTATAATGTGGAACTGCTGGTTCTTGGTTGGGTTTCCTAAGGTCATTAAGAAAAAGCTTATTAAGCCTGAAATCATTGAGGGAAAATGTTAGACCCTGTCTCTAAACGGACATACCAGTTTAAGTAAAACTGATTTTGATATTTCTCTAGTTACAGTGTAACAAACCTGTTTAGACACCAGTACCATTCAGTGACATCATTTAACTGCTTTCTTGACTCAGTAACTGGTTTTTTATCTACCATATTTTGCTTGATATTTTCATTAGCATACTATATTCAAGCTAGTGATACTTTTCATGTATGAAATTTGTTCATAAAAAGCACAAATATTTACATTATGATGAGAATAAATGGCCACTAAACCTGAAGTGTAATTGGTTAACTAGAACTTCTATATATGTTGTACAGTCTAGTGTGAATGCTCTTGAAAACCAAAGCTCACACTTTCTTTCCATGTATTTAAAAAACTGAATATATATTAATTCAATGAATATTTTTGGCATACCCTCCTTCAGTAAAATTATTTGCATATAGTCCTATAAAGGGAATTGAAAACAGGAGAAAATGGCAGATTTTGTTTTGTTTTCAGGTTTAGGTGTGAATAACAGGCAATGAAATTATTCATTTTATGTAACAGCTATAGTTGTGAATTGTCTCCCGCTAGAAATTAATCTCTTCTAAGTTCTGAGAATTTAGTGCTTTTTTTCATGTGAAAATTGGTCACACCTTAACTTCAGATGAGATAGATGCACTGCCTGCTTTCTGATTTTCATGAAAGAAAACACAAGTATGCTCCCAAATAGGAGCTGAAGTATACTCTGAACTGGACATTTGGGGAATCATAGCTCCAGGATAAATGGCAGCGTGCCCAAGCATGTAAGTAAAGATTCAGCCTGGAAGGAGAATGTGGATCTGTATGTTTATTCTGAAGTTTAACTTACCTCAGTGCTCAATGCTTTCCCTACCCAGACAGGTCTATGCTCCAGTTATTGTGTGTTTTGGCTAACAAAGACTCTGCTGCTTTCCAAAGCTGACTTTTCTATTTTGATGAGTTATTAGAACTTATTTTATGCAGCAACTATCAGCCTCAGTTGGCTTGAGCTGATCGCTTGTTTACCATGTATCACAGGAACTCCTGTCAAGCAAATACAAAACATCAACCATCAAGAATCAATAATACTAATGGGACACAGATAGTAACTCTGTTTAGTCTCTGTTATATGAACCTGAATGTCACTTAAAGAGAATTTAAACAAGGATATTTCATCAGTTCAGTTATGATTCAGTTTTGTTCCATCTTGTATCAGTGATTATATTAGGATTTTCAGCCCTTTATTATATTCATGGTCAAATATAAAAATTAGACATGACATTTCCTGGGATAAAAGTATCATTCTGACTGTACAAACAATGAATGTTGGTTTGATTTTAAAAAGGATACAACTTGACAGGGAAACAGAGAAATCTAAATGCTAGTTTGTGGGCAAGAAGTCACCTTACCTGTGAAATGATATTTTAGCATGAAACGTTACAGAAATATTCTCTCTCTCAAGATCAGGTACATAGCACACATGGGCTAAGAATAACATATTTCTTGAGATCTTTCAATGAAAGTCCAGTATACTGGGAGATTTTTTTAAATGTTCTCATTATTTTCACTGACCAGTAAAAAAAAAAAAAAGACTCACCTGATCTTAATGGTTGCCATGACCAGTAACTGACCAAAAAATGAAGCCACTATTAGAAAGTGTACTAGAAAGTAGAAAGATATGTACCTAGAAGGGTACATATCATACTACTTGAATTCTTGTTACTACATGGTTTTTAAACTGTTGTTTCTGCACAATGGGGAACTATGAAATTCATTAAGAAAAATAAGTTTTCATCTGTCAGAGGGCTTATATTTTCCATCCAGGGTTTCAATGGAAAAAGTAAAGGTTGCCCTTCTGCCCCCCTGCTCCCCCAAAGTGGAAACAAAGCATGTTAAAAGGTGTGTGTTAGTAGTATTAGGTTTGATTTAGCAAAGTGCTCTGTGTATATGTATCAAGTTACTGGAACAGAAGAGTATGCAGAGGTCTTTCATTTGGGTATCCAAACACCCAGTCACATGGAATTAGAGGAAACCTGAATCATATATATGTTCCTTAACCTACATGATTCATTTCCTCTCTCTAAAACTTGATTATTTTCTTTCTCAGGCTCCTAATATATTATGTAATAATGGTCTGAAACATCAGGAAAAATTTTGAGGTTCTCGGATAGGGTATAAAACAGTATTAAATAAATTGTTAGGAAAGCCACTACACTATTACTTTTAACAATAAAGAACCAGTAATATATTCACAACAGTAGTATGAATTCATTGAATGTAGTTTGATGAGATTGCTTTGGTAATTAAAAAAGACACCAAGCAAACAGGCTTTGGTTAAATTTATCTGTAGCGTAATTGCCCTGAAATTAGTGGTTTGTTTATAGATGTAGGGCCAGGTTCCATGTTGATACAAATCCTATACAAATATTTTGAAGTCACTGTGACTGGATACAAGTTAGGACGGAGTTTGAACTATATGTAGTTTCGTGCATAGGGTTGTCAGTGATGACAGTCAGATTACTGCCTGTGAACTGTGAAAATGCTACACCTGGAGGACATACAGAGAATTGCAGCACTCTTTTATGACAGGTAGCTGACACCTTGAGAAAAATCTTTAAGCAACTTATAGAACTTCTACTGAGTTAATGATATCTTTATAATAACTGAGCTCTTCGTTGCTATATTGTTTAACCTATTTCTTTAATAAAAAATATTAACTGCAGCCATGAAGCTATTCTCCAAAAGAAAAGGAACCTTTGAGGAATTTGCTCAGTCTCTGGTAAAAGGAAATTGGGTAGAATAATACAGTATCAGATAGACACAGTACAAATGATACTTGTTTGAAGAGAAACAAAGTATGGTTCTATTTTATTGTTCTGTTAAACACAGTGTTTACTAAATTTACACAGGTTCCATACTCTTTTTAAAACTTACTGGCATGCCACTGATTTAGTGTCATTTGCTGTCTTTCAGAAACTGTGGAATAAAATGAAATATCTTTGACATTCCTTCAGGATAAATTTTCCCAAACTAAGTAACAGGCATGGAAAGATCATGCCTGTCTCATGTAATGAGATCATTCATGCCTGTATAAATATTCATATATGTACAAATGAAGCAGTAAGTTGGTTTTCTCACTAGTAAGATAATTCCTTGAAGACTGCCTTTGTGCCAGGTCTGGGCAGATGGATTACTAAGATAAATGCATAGAAATATGTATGATTAACAGGGTAAAAAGTCCATGTTAAGTGAAAAAGTTCCCTTTTATACTGTAACAACTGACTTCACTGTGCAGGAAGAGGTCCTAGCTGGATGACGCACAGAGAAGTTTCAATACCGACTCCCCTGTCTGGCTGTGGAGGAAGTCTCCACAGTGAGAACCAAGTGGCAGTGTGCATGTGGCCACTAGCCAGGGCTGTCCTTCTCTTCTGAGGGTTTTATCCTATGATTTGCAATTTTGTACCATGAAAACTTTCTCTGCCTTTCAGATTTGGTGAATACACACATCTCCAGCCTCTCTGTTTTGTCAGGACCCTGTCTCCAGCTCCCCACAGCCCTGTGCTGCCCAGCCATGGGCCCTGCCAAGGTAGACCCACCTCTGGGCCAGCATCCTGGCCTGTCTCCACCTGAGCTACGTGATGGCTACCCGCAGTTGCCTGGCTCCTGTCTCTGCCCAGCCACCATGATGGGCCCCAGCTCTCTGCCCCTGAGGCAGCAGCTGGCAGTGCTGTGCCCTGGCAGCACTTGTGGTACCACAGCTGGCTCCAGCTCCTCTGTCACCTAAAGAAGGAGAGCCGTTTGCAGGTATAGTGCTCACTTGTCTTTCTTCTTCATTACTGGCACTGGCATGGCCTCCAGCTCCTCAACCAGCCACTTCTGTGGCTAAAAAAAAAAAAAAAAGAACCC
>NW_009929194.1:33571-52354 GCF_000696875.1 Nestor notabilis
GGCTAGGCAAGAGCAAAGAGCACCTTCACTGTGTGAGCAGTTAAAGCCTTAGCTCGCAAAACAGTTGCAAATTTGCAATTAGATTAGAGAGACTATGGTCATTTAAGTGCATGAAAGTTACATGTAAATACCAGTAGATAGCAGAGTAGCATGGATCATTTTACTAACAAAGGAAATTAATGCAAACTTTGGTTCACAAGGTACAAACGACATTCCTTTTGAATGGGAATAACAGTTATTACCTGTCTTTTGTTAGGCTGTATAAGCCCTAGTCATTTCCTGGTGAAATGGAAGATCAGGCCAGGGAAATGGAATCATCACAATTCACCTTCACCTTTTTCTGTGAAAGGTCCCATGGATGTTGGTAAGTGAAATACAAGGTTTTGGTTGGGGGTTTTTTTGTTTGTTTTTGTTTGTTAGCTTTTTAATTTGCAAAACAAAGGAAATAAATGAATGGGAAGTTAAATGTTACATAAGAAAATCAGTACTTTGAACAGAACTACACAGGGAACATTAATGAAAATGTCCATGAGGTTTAGGAACAAGAAAAATGCAGAATTTGTTTGAATTAGAATTAGATTTCAACTCTGAATGTAGACAATTGGCTTTGGAGCCTCTTTTTGCGTGTTCATGAATTTTTCTGTGGGATAGGAAAACAAAATTGCAATGTGATATCTGTAGAAATGCCATCAGCTGATAAAAGAAAAGGCAGTTTTTCCTTCTACTGCAGCATTAACAGTGCTTTTTTCTTAGGGGAACTTTTGACCCTATGGCAATATCCACTACCAGTGCATGAAAGCTCAGGCTCACAAGGATAACATCATGCCTTTTATGCAGCATCTTCATCAGAAGCCAGAGTAAGTTAATTGAACTCTTCTCAGTCATGAACAGTGCTTGCAAAGTAGTATTTTTGTAGCTACTTCCATGGTGATTGGAAATACTACTTTATAAACCTCAGCCTGCAAACTGACCTGATAGAGATCAGAATGATCAGAATACATCCTGTGTGACAGGCAATAATCAATACAAACGTAGTACCATACGGGCTAGTATGAAGAAAATTAACTTCATCCTGGCCAGACCTGGTACACTCCTCAGCTAAGTCTTATAGGAAAATTAAATCATAGAAGGGCTCAACTTTCTACATAAATATTGTCTTGCATAATTAAAAATCTACTAAAGTACCTCTAAAAATTTCTCATGTGAATGCTCTCTGGAAAGAGAGGAAAAATAATTGGATCTTTGGAGAATTATTTCAAATCCATGGCTGCTTTTGTATTTGTGATGTGGAAATTGAGAATGAAAGGTGGAATTTGAAGTAATAGGTGACCTTTGCTTGATTACATACTCTTGTATATAGAGTGATCACAAATTATGTGTCAGACAGTAGTTTTATTTTATATTTGAGGTTAGTGACAGAACCATTGATTCAAAGGAAGGCTAATCCCTGAGATGCTGGGAGAAGTATCATCTGTTATTCTAAATCTGAAGTATTTGGTAATTCGTAAACCAGAAATTTCTCCAGGTAGATTTCAATACATTTTAATTTGCATAGTGAGGAAATTTTCCCTGAACCAGTTATTCCATAAGTATCCACTCTTCTGTTAAGCAGGTGTTAACAGCCACTTTTAGATGGGAAAGTAGTTTGGATCATTCCTCTTGTTTGAGAAGGCTGTATCTTTTGAAAGCAGAAATGTTGAGAAACATTTTCAAATTAATTGGAGATGACACCGCTATCTCTTTTCTGTCCTCTATGGATCTGTATTTATTTATTTTTGTTCAATGAGTTGTGCAAACTTGGAGAAGGTTAACGAGAAACTGAGAAAATGTTAAAGCACACTGACACTATGAAATGAAACAAGGTCTCCAGGTAAGCAGAAATATACTGCAGAAGCTCAGCTTAAAATACTTATCCATGTGGCAAGAGTATGTGTAAAAATATCACCAAAACCCAGAGAGAATACGAAAACCTCCCACAGCTTGGAGGGAAAGTTAATTTCCAATGGCAATAATACAGTAGATTGTAAACTGTAATCTTAAGGTTAATAAATAAACTCTTTAATGCTGTCTTGCATCCAAAAACTTATTGCACAAAACATGGAGTAAGAGGTTTTAAGCTTAAAAATCCCCAATCAGTAAAATGGGTTACTGTAGTTAGCTTATTAAAATAAAGCAAAGATTCTTTCTTTATTATTACTACACTTATTTCTTTATTGTTACTACACTAATAAAAAGTGATGCTATTTTTTTTTTTGGTGTTTATGAGTGAAGGCTGTTCTTACAACTTTGTGTTTTTCAAGAAGGCTTAACATTTTCTTTCTGGCAAGAGTTATATTATGTAGTGTAAGAAGTGTACTATCTTTCACATACACCCAGTTGACCTCTAACTCTCCAGGTATTTCTCCGGGGAAACAGAGAAAAAAAAAAAAGAAGGTAGGGGATGGGTATATACAGTTATTTAAGATGTTATTGTGAAGCCAAACAGAGCCCAAAGAAACTCAAGGATTTAGGAGAACTTCCACCTGACAGGGCTTCACAGAGATCAAAGAATGATAGTTAGCCAGATAGAAAATAGAGCAGCTTAAGCTAAAGCCCTGGTGGTGCAAAACTGCTGAGATGCACAAAATTTACCTGCCAACATTTGAAATGAAGGCAAATTACAAGTTGATAGGGTTACAGAAAAACTTGTTAACCTTAAATCTTCCACTGACGATTGTAAATCTTCAACAGATTTGCATGTATTTCCCTTCAAAGGAACACAGCCTGCAAGGTAGTCTGAAATACTAAAGCTTAGCCAAATGATAAGTATTTCATCAGTATTTCCCAGCAGCTTCTCATAGAAAAGTAATTGCTTATGCTAGTTGAAGAAGCAAGTAAAGCAAATGGTTAGTCCGGAAGATTGTACGTGATTTAAAAGCCTGGTTTGTTAGTAAAATGAATAAAAGAAACTAATCGGTCAACATATGTTGTGTCTTCTCTGTGTCAAGTATGCAAATGTAGCTTTTCCTGTGAAGACTTTCTCCTCTAGTTCAAGGTATAGAGATTGATGCACACAGTTCTGAATGTTCCTGAGCCTTTGAGCCTAGAAGGCCAAAGTGTGTCACCCTAAGATGGCAAAATACAGAACGAAGTTCATGTGGCCATGCCAAAGATGAGTGGATCGTGCTTTTGCCCAGGGGGTGTATTGCAGAAGTATACTCAAACTACAGATTTAGCACAAATGATCAGAAATAAAGCTAGGTAATATGGTCAGATACTGAGAAGCCTGTCTTTCTCACCTTTTTACTTCTTTCTTGGGCTGAAAAGTGACATTTTGTTCTGCAAAGTGAAGTCATACTAATATT
This sequence comes from Nestor notabilis, assembly GCF_000696875.1. NCBI lineage: Eukaryota > Metazoa > Chordata > Aves > Psittaciformes > Psittacidae > Nestor > Nestor notabilis. Next base: position 36,916 of record NW_009929194.1, read on the forward strand.
TATCTTTCCTGATCTTTTTATAACTGAAAGCTTCTGGGGCTATAAGAATAGTTTAATCAAGTGACATTCCTACAGAACATACATAATCAAGCTTCAACATGTGTATTTTCTCTAGTTATAAATTTATAGACCAAAGTCACAAATATTGCAGGATAAAGTTGTCACTATCTCTCCAGGAGAATTATTCATAGAATTTTATTCGTACTATGGAGAGATGTTCTAGCTTCTATAGAAATTAGGGGTTTTGATTCTTAATAAAGAAATAATAATTAATCATAGAATGATAGAATAGTTAAGGTTGAAAAGGACCTCAAGATTATCTAGTTCCAACCAATAAATTAATAAATAAAAATTATTTTTCCTCAGTAAACAGTAATTGAGAATCTATACTTTGATTTTAAAAATATGCAATTAGTGGATGCTAATATTCTGAAGTACCTAGGTACTTATTATCTTCAGTATTTGATAACCTTCTTGCCAAATGTCATTGAATGCTCTGTGAGCTGTAAGGATGAATCACAAAAGGATGTTACTGAGAAAAGTACTTGCAAAGCACAAAAGATGTGTGTTAAAAATCGTGGAGAATAGAGGTAATTGTAAGGCTGTTAAAATTTTGTCTGTCTAAATACTATAATGAAATGACTGATAATGTAAACACAGTTTAAGAGTACTTAAAATCTCCATCACATCAACTTGATTTGCAGTGTGAATGGTAAAATAAAAAATCACAGGCCATAATGGAAAGGTGTTTTAAGTGGCATGTGTAACGGAGCAAATTTTATGGCTGACTTGATACCTGATTCCCAGCATATTGTGTGTTATAAAGAGAATCCATTTAATCTGTTATCTGTTTGCTTTTTAAAAGAAATACGAACTTGTGCTATGCAGTTGCTTAGGCTGTCACAGGAGTAACTTTTTCAGTGTATTTGAGTACTGCAAACAAACAGCTTAATAGCTGAATGTTTGCTTAGGCATCAGTGTCCTTTAATTGCTGCTGAGCACTAGAATAAGAATAACTTGCAGTTAGTGGACAAAAACAGATTTCTGAGGCAAATCAGTAAACTTAAAAAGTATGGTGCTAAAATAAAAAAATTAGTCTAGTATATGCCCTAGTTCTGGTTCTTGTATTAGAGTGTTCTTGAAGAGTACTTATTGTTCTTGGAAAATTGTCTTTCAACAATGATTTAGTGGCAAATGTATGCAGATATTTGCAAAAGAACTAATTCAACTACTGATTTGGTATCTATCACATATTTCTCATCTTGTTCCTGTTGTATTTGATTTCATATTGAAAGCCGATATTTGTGTCTACCTGAATAAAGTTAGTCACTTGGTGGTAATTCAAACCTTTGCAGAGCAAGAGCTAAACTATTTTGGGGCTACACATACAAATAGCAGTTTCTTTGAGTGCAAGTAAAACTTAGAGCAATGTCTCAATCCTCCCACAAAATATTAATTATCAAGAGATAAAAAGCAAGCTGAAAAGTTTATTTAGAAATTTGTCTCTGTTTTACAAATGCAAAGTGTTGACTCTGTGTCAGAGAATTCAATTGTTGAAAATCAAGAGTAATGCAAAATATCAATGAAAAATAAAGACATCTCTGTAATATTAAATTGTGGTAATTCCCCAGACTTTGCATGAGCTAGTTTTCTGTGTGTATGGAGCACTCATTACATTTCTTGGAATAATTAAAGGGTTTGATGAACAGAGTTTTCTTTCAAACATTCCAGTCAACAGTGCTTTATTTATTCAAATATGCTACAAGCAACCTAGGAAATTGTAGGAGCAATTCTTGTATCCACCTCTGATTGAAGTACAAGCAGTTTTAAAAATAGTTTGTTATATTGCCTTACTATTTATTCTGAAATTCGTTATCTAAGAGAGTATAGAAAGATAATGAAGGCTTTATTTGCATTTCTTTGCAGACTGAGAGTGTAAGTTCATTGTAAGGGTAACTAAAAAGACCCTGAAGAATCCCTAAATGTCAATTTATTATCTGCTAATCTTCCAAACAGAATGTTTCTATCTTTTAATTATTACGAGCTACGTTCCCACCCCACTCTTCACAGCAATTTCAAAACTACACGGTTTTGAAGTTTGCTGTCTCTATTAATGCCAATAAATTTATTGGAGTAACATGTTTATAGGATGAATTAGTTCAGTTTGCTGATCTGACAGAAAACCAATCTTTTTTTTTCCCATTTGTTTAGTTTTCTATCAGATCAGCCAGTTAAGCTGAGACACCCTGAAGCCACAAAGGCATTTACAGAAAAGAATGGGCTACAGCACACAAGTGGAGACATAAATGAGAAGTGGAGAGACCCATTTTGGTGGCCATTAGATTTGGTTTCACTTAGTCTGAAACTGCACTCTGTGACAGCCAGAATTACAACAAAAGATGTCTTCTCTCATACCTTACATTAGAGACTTGATTTGTTCAGCAGTCTTTTGAGTGTACATGTAAGTTTGCTGCTCCTAATTAGCAGAAGACAATTTTGTCTTTCTGTGTCTTATTCACTAGGCTTGTAGTGGAAATAGTGTGCTTTAGAAGTGAGACTCTAACCTGTCTGCTGACCAGCCTGTTTTTCACCTTGCAGATCTATAAGGATCATGTAGAAAGAGGTAAAACACTTCTTCCATTAGGAACTGTTTCATCCATTCAGGTGGCAAAAGAAACACTATCAGGCAGGGTTACAGAAAAGCCTGTGCCTACTGGAAGTTTCCTACTAAATTCTATTAGTAGATAACTGGCTTTTTGCAAAGGTGGAAAAGAGTTTCTCTTCCACCTACTGGTCCCATGTGTGACTGAGGCTAATCCTGACAGGTCTATATTTTCAGTATTTTGACAAACCGTTCTAAATTCACGATCTGAAATATGTCATGTATGAATTATTTAGAAGTGTTACTTAGTATTATAGGAGTTAAAAGACAAATCCACTAATTGGTATAGCAAACCTGAGCACTTGTAGCAAGCTCATGCAAAACAACAGCAGCCAAGGGGGAAAAATATGCTGTACTTTGCCTGGGTAATCAGTTTTTGGGAAAAGGACAGCAAAAGCATGGAAGGACTCATCCTGCAAGCAAAAATCTTGTACTTGTAACTACATGGTAAGAGTAGGGTAACACAGGAAGGTTCTTCACTGAGACTGAGTGTTACTAGAAGGTACCACATAGGACTCCTTAGCAGGGTTCGAGCAACTACTGCCTTTCTAAGCATTTTTATCAATATAGCTGGTGCAAGAAACATCTATTGCTTCACAGACCTATGGAAGTTTTATAAGTTGTATCTATATTTACTGGTAAATAAAGTTAATTATCATAACTTCAAAAAGCATCTTTCAAAGGTGCATTCACGGTAACCACATTTTATAGCCTCTCTAGCTTGTCAGGATGAACATAAATCAAATACTAAGGGCTGCTAGCAGTAAGCTCTGGGCTTAATTACCTGATGACCTGTACCTACCCTTCTGTTTTTCATGCGGTTGAGGTCAAGATGGATACACTGCTGTTCTGAACTGATAGCTTTACACACCATCTTCTGGTGCTAAATGGGCAAAGCAGTGATGAGCAGGACCTTATAATAGCCTGTAGCTAAGAAATGCATGTAATAACCTTTAAGAGCACCTTATCTCACCTTGTCCAGTAAGGAAAGAACTTAATAGTATAATCAGAATATATTCACCAAACATGATTTATTTCACCCTATTTAGTAATTAGAAAGCAAACTGATATTTTCTATTTAACCAGGGCTTATATCACAAGTGCTTTTGCATGCTATGCCTTTAATTCAGAGCATATACGCCTGCTGGGTGGAGCTCAATAGGAGCTAAATGAGATAAAGAGTGTTAAGCCACTGCTATACAGTAAGCTGCTCCTAGCTCGAGTGGCTTCTGGCAAAATGGTCTTGGCCTGGATGCTTCCAGAGCATCTGCAGTGTTTTCTACTGGGTGTACCTTGCATTTGTGAGTTCTTAACCTTAAAAGCCTCCGAGTTTTCTTTAGTGGAGTCAGTAGTTATTAAAATGTGAAAAGAATAGCTGATTCATTTAGTAGAAAGGGACAGCCAGGTAGAATAGAAATAAAGGTGGCTTATCCTTATCTGTCCTCCTGAAAACTGTATTTTTGACAGTAATGGGCTTTTGCTTCAGCCAGTTTGGTGACCTTTTCAGTTTCATCAAATGCTGTGCAACACTTTTGGTACATAGTAAGTACCCTTGGTCTAGTCAGGCCTATTTGTTGTCCGCTTCTCTCACAGTATGTCTATATTGACAAGCAGTAAAGCAGAATATAACAGATCTGGAAAAAAAACCAATTGATTTTTGAGGGCCTAGAACCCATTCTGTGCGTGTTTGGGAGGTTTTATTTCAGAATAGCTCTAGTCTGGTCTCCTGATCTGCATGCCAGTTAGTGGTTGGAGCACTCTGACCCAGGTTTGTGTTGGCATTAACAAGACACACATGTCCCGGTTTAGTTTCATCTAAAGAGAGCCATTTTGTGTGGTCTGAGACAATCTTGTGATGCAAATCAAAGCATGTTAACTGAGGAATATTAGATTTGTACCAGAAGTGTGTTCCCAATCCAAACAAAAATGCTAATGCAGACTCAGTGTCAGTTTTTGTGTGAGTTACAGGTTCTTGTCTCCTTGAGCTGACTCTTATTTATTCATCTACTTAAACCTGTGCTTTGACATTTTATCTCCCTTGAGAATGAAGAAAGTTGCTCCTCAAAGTAGAGAAATCCCTCTCTTTCTACAGGATTTTGCCTAACGTGATATATTGTAGAGAGCTGAGCATATCTCCAAGAGTGTTAAAAAATAATAAAATCAATCCAAGAATGTGTTTCACAGGGAATATGTCTACAGCTAGTCCACTGGCCTTTGTAATTCTTCTTGGGTTTATGATCTTATGTGAGTCAGAGGTGATGAGGCAGCTCCTTTCTCTGATGGGATACATTAAAAAAATATATAAAATAGGCAAAAATAATTCTGAAGAGCTTTCCTCTAGCAATTCGGGGGCATCAAACCAAGGGAAAACTCACAGTGTGGGGATTTCTCATTAGCAACCAGAATAAATAAAAGTAGCTGAGTAGTGTTTTTTTGAAATGTCTGTAAATAACCTGGTTATTGTTGAAATAAATAAAGTGCCTGCATAGCTCAAGCAAAATAAAAACATTCAATTTATGTTATGTTTGTAAAAAGACTACATTTGTCTTAGACGCTTAACGCTGTTTAAAAATATTTTGGAATCTTTATCCTACATCTCAAGATCTTAAATACAAAGTTGCAATTTTTCTTAGCCTGCACAAGGAAAGTTTCATTCAGTGAAAAATCTTCCATACAGAACCCACACCCCTCCCTGCCTTAAGCCAGTCTGGAGAGAAGCTCATTGTATTCTCTTATACTTTTTGTTCTGGGCACCTGAGCAGGGAACAATGCACCACTTTTCAGCGGAACAAAAGATTCCTTCATTGCCCAAATGCTGGGAAAAATGACAGCTGCAAAATCAGAGCCTCAGAGGACAGGTAGTTTGCATGAGTCCTAATAGGAAATGGACTGTTCATGCAGACTTCAATGTCTAACCCTATCTCCTTCAAACTGAAGTAAGATTAGCCTCCTTTAAAAACATGTGCATGTTTAATGGTAATCCTAGATGATTATGGTTGTGAGAGATCAGATGAAGAAGTAGAGAAAACAATGTGTCATACATTGATGTATATGAGAAAACTTTTTTTAGTATACTAAAAATATAAATTATAATTCTCTTTGTATGTTTGTGTTTTTTCATCTTGAATTCTCTCAAGCAAATTCTTTTAAACTAAAGAGATTAACAGCAGTTATTAGCATTTGAATTCCTTGGCTCTAGACCTTATATAATTTAAAACTAAGACTTAGGATAAATGTTGTTAATTGGCTGAAGCAGTTTACATTTACAGTCTCATGTTAAATGGAAGACATTTAACCCAAAACCTTTTGGGTTTTTTTTTTTAGTCAGAAATATATTATTAGGTTATAACTGTATTTCAAGCTTCCTGACAGTTGTAGTGGAAAAGAAGGTCACATAAAGAGATGATGAATGACAACTAGTCACTAAATTGAAGTACTAGAAGGATGCAGAAGTGGGTGCCTGACTTTCGCACCTGTCACTCACTACAGATGTAGGTAGATTTGCCATTGTATTGCTCTCTCATACCCATGAGTTGTGCAAACTAACTATAATGGTTGTGTAAAAAATACCATGGGCTGTTCCTGCTTAGTTATATGATTTTTACCAGGAGTTTTTGACTGTAATTTAAAGCTGAAACTTGAACCTGTAGGAAGGTTTTTTAGGAAAATACATAACATCTGATTACGACAGATTCTGTAAATTCTTAACAATTTTTGTTAAGACAGTGGTTTTGTGCTAGATTTACATAGATTTAACTATGAATAGGATGTGCCTCCTCATTAAAAGCTTTTTCTTTCACTGGCTAAACACAGATTTAGAAATTGGATTCATGAATCTGCATTCCTTTTTTTCATGGTTTTAAGGTGTTCATAGAAAGATTGTGTGCTAGGTGGCTATAATATTCACAGTATCCTTGCCAAACAACTTGAAAAAGGAACATGAGATAACTGTCATGCTCACCTTCTCAGTTCCTGCCTGTTGGTGTGGGCACATTTTTATACAGCTTGTTTCACTTTAGCCTGTAATTGTTGCAAGAGGATTTGTTTTCGTGTGTATAAAACAGGTGCAACATGGAAAAGCTATCAGTTTTGCAGCTGTCATCATGGAGCTGGGCTTCCTCTGTATGCGCAGTGTTGCAACACCTTATGAAAAGGGGATTAAGCTGGCGGTGGAGAAGGGAATGGACAGAGGAGAAGAAATATTTCAACAGCCCCAAAGGCAAGCAAATGAAAATCTGTACCATTTACATGAATTGCAGCCTGTTCTTCAGATTCAAAATGTCTAAACCCATGCTGTTCCCACCTACTCTCACTGTGCTGTAATTTCTGATGGAAGAATGATGATAATATTTACTGCAAAACTATGTGTTTCTTTTATAGTTCCCTTTAGCAGTTCTTTGTGCTTCATTTCTTCTAAGTTACAACAATCTCATGTTGTCAATTCCTTAGAATAGGTGCTGTCATTCTTTTTTTTTTTCTTCTGGAGAAACATCTAGTACAGGTTTGAATGCAGAAAATAATTGTAATAATCACACAATGACCCGTGCATGCTATGCAAAGGAATCTAGGTCCTGAAGAACTTGTATCGAATGATGAATTTTTTCATTTAGCCACGATTTTAACACACAGTCATTCTGACTAATTATATATATTTGCATTTCTTATGAATCCTGTCTGTCTCTGCTGCATGTGGGAAATATCCATGAATTAAGATATATACAATAACACCATCTCTCTGAATGATAGTATGTACAGAATTCAAAACAAGAAATGACCAAAAGAGCCACAACAACAATGGCAGACAGTCAGGAGAAGGCCACCTGGGTTTGCAGATGCCTCCTGCGAGTCATGGCATATACAAGACGTGCTACCAGGCCTTCATATTGCCTGTGAAACTGAAGCATCTCAAAATACTTCAGTCCATGTAATAACAAAATTTTGAGGCCTCTGTTTTAGAGTTTCTCTTTGCTGTCTATTTTGTTGCATATGAACTAAACTGGGAATTTTGTAATTCTTAAAGGTAATGCGTGTCTTTAATTGTAAGTCCAAAATACCCTGTTCTTAATTATGAATTTTCTAGTAATGTTTTTATACCTTTTCTGGCAGGCACCTGACAAATGTAAAATAATTCCTCAGCTGCAAGGAAATTGTAAAGTAGATTGTTCAGATTTACACAGCTTAAAACTGAGGTAAAAAGAGTGATAATGGATGATCAGAGGGAACAGTATGGTGGTAGGAAACATCAGCTGAAATTGCAATAGAGTAGAGTTGTAATGAAATAAAATAAATGTGAAAAAATGAATGTAGAATGGAAGGAAACAGAGTAGGCCAAGAGAAGATGAAGAGGTGTGAAGATGAAGAGACTGGTAAAGTGGGAGAGACCAAATAGTGAGTAAAAGTCCAGTTCAAACTGCATAGTCCTCTGACTATCACATAGTCCCGATTAAGCTGTTCATGCTATTACTCTCTTAAATGGCCTTGGTCTCAATGATCTGATGTGATTTTTTTTTTTTTTTTACTGTGTACTGTTTCCTCAGTTATGACTGACAGAGGAATTTTATCTGCAGACACTTCAGCTTAAAAGGGGTGAGGTGTTGACAGGCTGCTTTGTGTGCGGTCCTCTTGCTCTAGCATTCAGTTGGCTATTTGATCTGGCAGGGCATGATGCAAGATTTGTCTGTTTTCTAGGCTGTGAAGGAGGTCAGGGTGTTCCCAGAGCTGGTAGACCTGAACCTTAAGGGAAGCTGCTACTATAGTCTGCATTTTGCTGGTAGGCACGTAGGACAGATGTGGGAATGGCTAGATGGCTTTGTGTGGTCACTGAGTTATTGCATTTACAAAGTACTTGAGAGTTGTGTCTATAAAAGTGGGGGAAGGAGTGAAAAACAACAGAAGGACCACAAGACTTCCTCCTAACGGATATGTTTCTGTAGCATCTTTACTTTGTAATACAAAGGTTAAAGTCTGAAGAACCATTCTTTGGTAGATCACAGACTGTCTCATTAGAAGCTATAAATCTTGTCCTGAGCATAAAATGGTCAATGTCTTCTGCCTGTAGACCCAGACAAGAAATACAGTTGTGCTCTAGTGGAAGAGAGAAGAATGTGCTTCATAAAACTTAATGCTTCATAGAACTGGTCTGTAACTTGTGACTTTTTTCTTTGTATGTGTAAAACTGGTGAATTCTTTATGAAAAAGAATACAGTACAATGAGAAAAACGTAATGTTTTGTGAAAGTAAGGAGGAGACTGAAGAAAGTAAGCCCTTTTAGCCAGTTTCAGTGATTTCCTAATTCTGGTATTCATTAATGAGGCCTTAAATGCTTACCAGTGATGTTTCATGTGCAGGGACAAAAAAGAAGAAAAACTCATTAGTAGTTCTCTTGTGATCTATGATTGTAAGCTAAACATATCTTCTGTGAGGGTGTAAAAAATGTCTGCCCCTCCATCTTCTATTAATAGTGAAGAGCATGAGAAGGCATCTTCTTGACAACTACCTACTTAATAAATAGTATAGATGATGGATCTTTTAACGAAGAAAGTTGAAGATCATTCTTGGCCTCTAACAACATACAATAGTAAGTAAGCTTTTGACATAAGGATGGTTAATATGGAAGGCCAAGGCATCTACCTTCTTGAGTGAAAATACTTATTTTATCCACTCTCCATTTCCTTTAAGATCTTGGGTCAGTTTGAATGTCAATCCATTGATTCCAGATTTTAAGTCAAACCAAATTATCAGATGGTATTAAACACTCTACCATTTGAAAAATCTCTCAGAATTAGTTTTGTTCTAATATTTAGCATTGATGTAGCCTATCTTCTGAAGGATCCCAAAAATCTTTCCAAAACTGTTGGAAATGGTCCTATTCAAGATCAGAGTGTTTCTCTGAAACCTCCATCAGACTACACTCTTATATAGTAGTATTGTTTGCATATGAATTTGGGCAGGTTCATCCTCTAAATTGCTGGAAGGTAATGGGCTAGGTTTAAATGCTCGCAAAGAGAGTCCCACAGAAATCAGCCAGAGACAATTCTTGACTGCCATGTAGTCAATATGGTTTTTTGTCCTTGGAGTTCAGTGCTGCCAAAATGTAATATTCTAGGACTATAAATCTGATAACGAGACTAGGCTTTAAGTGGGGTACTTCCTTTTCACTTGTTTTTGACTTTGTAAATTGTATTATACATATTATGGAAAATCTAGTATCCTGGGGAATTATTTGTCTAATAAACTAGGGAGATCACTGCTTGCCTTGAGAATAGAACTGATAGCAAGTGAAGGTTACTGTCATGTCCTGTGAGTCAGTGGCTTTATCATCATGGTTAGTACCACTTCACTGAGGCAAGGAGGAGCCTTGCTATCTCAGGAGAAGGCTCTCTCATGCCTCCAGGAAACCTGAGGAATGAAAGTGAGTGTGCCTGCCAGGGCAGGGTTGGAGACAGTTGCTTAGGTGATTGTGATCATCCTCTGTTTTCAGATCTGCATGGTATCTCTTCTGTGGTTGACATGTGGTCTCTGTCATGACAAATGTAATGCACATAATCTAATGTAGTTTGTAGCAAAAGTCCATCAGTTATTTCTGTGTTATGAGCTAAGAAGCTTGTAAAAATTACTTCTTCATATTATTCATTTCAATACAGGAATAAACAATCTACTGAGAAAGCATGTAACCTTTCTAAGAGGAAGCATGAATCTCTTTCAGTCATAGCTTCTTCTGCATTTCCGTAACATGTAATTACATTATGGAGGAAAGAAAACAGGAACACTGGTCCTGTATTATGTCCAATATAACACTGAAGTACATGGTCATCACCACATAGAGCTTTTCTGTTGTGGCTTACACAATCAGGAATGTAAGGATTACACAGAGTGTATCACGTACACTGTATTACTTCCTGACAGTCTAAAATATCACAGGGCATAATAGTAGTGCCTCTCTCAGAATGACTGCTGACTTTCTTTTGTCAAACCCATGAAGATAAATCACATAAGCTTCTTAAAGTTGGACTAATAATCTTTGGTGATTAAAACAGCTGATGAAAGCTTTAGAAGTTGGCTTGTTGCCATGTACTGATTTGCTGTGATGCCAGGTAAAGTTGTTTGGCCAGTTATTGGCAAAGTTTCCTTCTCAGGACCTTGCTTTCATTCATGCTTTGAAATACAAGTCTCAACACTTCAAATTTAATGAATGTATTAGATATGTTCAATCCTTTCTTAGCTGTTAATAGTTATGTTTAATTTAGTTTTCAAGTGAACAAAATGACCATGTGTTGCAAAATTCTTAAAGACAAATTAATTCTCTCTGAGGTTGAAAGCCATAACTTTACAGTAAACCTGCATATTTGCAACACTGTTCATTAACTATGATGAAGCCCAAGAGCATTTTTATATTACATATAAGAACAGAAATTGGTATTGATATTAATGTTGCAGAGTTAACACTGGTGACTGGTAAGAAAAGGCACACATATTCTCTGAGAATGGATTTAGTTCTGATCAGGCCCATGGATTCAACTTAACTATTTATTAGAAGAAATCTGGACATTTTACATCAATTTCAGAAAAAAAGGGGAAAATAGAGATTTAAAAATTAACTAGAAAAAGAATATCATTGGAGTAGCCCTTGTACTACTTAGATTTCTGTGTATTTAACTTTGTGCCCCTCATCCTAAGTTTTAAAATAATGTGATTTGACAAAATATGTCAATTATAAGGCTTTGAAAGCTTGGCGGAAAAAAAAAAAGGTGATTTCTGACTAGCATTTAGGATTTTGAAATAAATTAATTAAACCTAGAATTCTGTTAAAATAATACTCAGTTAATAGTTTTTGTATTCAGGCCACCTCTCTTGCAAGGAGAGTTAATGATATTGAGCTTTACATAAGGTATCAGTTTCAGGATGGTACCTTTAGATTACTACAGATAGGTTTCAGAGTTATCAAATTAGATGAATGGAGCAATTCACACCTTTCCAAATTTTTTTTTTCATACTCTTTGCAAACTCCAGTGAATGTGCATCTGTCTTTACCAAGTTCATGTTTATTATTTTTTTGGCTAGTCAAAACAGATTTTGCAGGTGCAGAATTGCAAATGTTTGCTTTGTGGGCCCTAGCTTCCAACTTTCCTAATGTGACTAGTTTTCTGATGCTAGACTAATTTCTTAATCTTTTTTTCCTACTATTTTATGTCCAGATGTAGCTCTTAGAAAATAATTTTCCTATTTTTAGAATGTTTTTTGTGCCAGAATGCCCCAGTTATACTGTGTTTGTATTACACAAGTATTTATCTGCTTGCATTCATATTTATTCTGCCTTTTCTGAACCTTTTAAATTGTCATATTCTTTTGGAATTAATCAAAACTGAATACATCCTCTGTCCAGTGGGTTTTCTGTGTTTTAACGTCTCTCTACATATAGACATTCATTGAAAGCCTCAGTTCTGTAAATTGGACTTCTACAAGAACATTTCCAATAGTTGTACAAATTATTCGATAATTATTCTATCACATATGACATTTGCGAGTAAAAATTTTTACCTTATGAGTTACACTTTTATGCACATGAACACAAGAATGCAAAAAAAAGAAATATCAATAGGGAAATGAATGGTAAGGAGATTTTACAGTAAATGTCTTTCTTAAAGGCTTTATTTTATTTGCAGGGATCCCTTGGGGTAGTATTCAGTCAATCAGGACCCAAGGGTGTTACCACTCCTGTAGAGGAATTATTAGGAAGCTGTAAATAAAAGCTCTTTCCTTCAGCCTGATGTATAGTCATCCATTTTCACATTTCCCCATGGTTTCAGTAGAATTAATAAATTACAGATGGATATGTTTCTGTTTTTAAGAACTGCTGCAAAGTACCTGAGGGAGAAAGAGGTAATATTTTTTTGTTGGCAACTTATGACATTAAATTTAATGTAGGTATAGCAATACAAGCCACTGAAAGGAGCTCTATTCTTCAGTATTTGGAATTCAGCTCCAAGATGTATGAGGCGTCTTTTGTGGATTTGAAAGTATAGTTACATTAATTTCATTTTAGAGAGAAGAAATTCAGTAGTCAATATAACACTCACCCTGTAATATAGTGCAGATGAGTACTTGCAGTAGTATGACTCCCTTTTAGCACAATTCCAAAGCTTTTGCTTCTTATTTTTCTCCAGGAGTGCAGCTACAATTTTTTAAAACAGACAGACCTTCCATATTATATTTGGATTTTTTCTGAGATGAAAATATTTATTCAGTCAATGAGTAAGACATATTATTCTTCAACTGAGGCACAATTCTTCAAGTGTGGTGGCAAAACTATACTCACCTGCTGCGAAATAATTCTGGTGCTCTTTTTTTCACATTATGGAGTGCTACATAAGATACGAAAAATACACTATCTGCCTTAATATATTTTTCATTATATTTACATACTTTCAGAGAATGTAACATCAGAGGAGGAGGTTTGTCTCAGACGATCTTGAGTTCTGGATGGTTTTGTTCTGTTTGCACATGTAACAGCTACTTTCCAGGCCAGATTCTTTCTTGCCTTGGACTTTGTTATCAGTTGTATTGAATCAAAAGGGATGATAGTGATAAAAAATCCTGAATAATGCTGACACTCATAAATATAACTAGAATTAGTTTATCTAGAATCTCCTATTGAAAATATGAACCCTTCAGGCCTGTGAGTATTATGTTGTGCTCTTTGCTGACCAGGTAGAATCATAGAATGGTTTGGGTTGGAAAGAATGTTAAGATCATCTAGTTCCAACCCCCCTGCCATGACCAGGGACACCTGGCACTAAACCATGTCACCCAAGGCTCTGTCCAACCTGGCCTTGAACACCACCAGGGTTGGAGCATTCACAACTTCCTTGGGCAACCCATTCCAGTGCCTCACCATCCTTACTGTAAAGAACTTCTTCCTTATATCTAACCTAAAATTCTCCTGTTTAAGTTTAAACCCATTATCCCTTGTCCTACCACTGCAGTCCCTAACGAAGAATCCCTCACCAGCATCCTTGTATGCCCCCTTCAGATACTGGAAGGCTGCTATGAGGTCTCCACGCAGCCTTCTCTTCTCCAGACTGAACAGCCCCAACTTTCTCAGCCTGTCTTCATACGGGAGGTGCTCCAGCCCTCTTATCATCCTCGTGGCCCTCCAAGATGCTATCATAGCAACATAGAAAACTGCTATATACTCTCCATAGCAAGACAAAGGCAATAAAGAATCAGAGGCTGGGGCTTTTCCACCTGCTAAACCTGACTAACAATAGTTCCCCTGCCCTAGAGGAGAATCCAGGTGTTAGAGTAATCTAAATGTTGAGTTGCATGGAGGACAAGAGCTGGTACCTCACCTTCCTATTAAGCATTTAAGCAAAAGGGAGAGGTTAGCAGATGAACTGCCTGTTCCATATGTATGTAAAGCCAACACCAATGGCAGCATGCATTAAAGACAAGAGAATGAGGTCAGTCATCATGAAATAAGATGGTGGAAGAAGCAATATAATTAATTTATTTGGTTGTATAGCTGAAATCCTGACTAAATTACAATGATACATGCTAATGAAGATAACTGGATTTTTTTTTGTTTCTCTAGAACTCTGTATATGCCTGATACTTTCTTGATTTGTTTCTATTTTTTGAATCTTTTTTGAAAAAAAAACCAAAAAAAACCAAAAAACCAAACCCATTCAGGTTACACTCTTAAGGAAGTCCTGTGTAAATTTTTAATAGATATAATCCCAGTAAGACTTTAATTATGGTTAGTAAATCTGTTTCAATACCAATAGGACATGGGTGCAAAAAGATAAGATGTAGCTTAATTTTAGAGATCAGCACTCAAGACTGGTTTAATTTTGGTGTTAAAATTCTACATGTACATATGTATCTTGAGATGTGAATTCAGCTGGCATTGTCCTGCTGTTCTCCCTACTTTAAGCTGTACATGCCTGTCACCACTTACTTGCAGTTAGAGGATGTCTGAAACCTATCTTTTTTGTTATGGCTGTTGCAAAGTTAATTTTCAGATGAATCAGTGTGAAGACCTGATATATATTGCCTGATTGCTATGTACTGTCACAAGGACAGCAGCAGGACTATGCATCCATGGGCATTGCAGAGGGTACCTTGCACCTTCTGATCACAGACTGAAAGCAGATGGCCAAAGTGGAACAGGAAGTAACAACAGAAATATTTACATGGCTTTGCTTGATAAATACACTAATCTATTTAAAGTAAATTCTTATTCAGTAAACATGAGGTTTCAAATAAGGGATATCCATTAAAATAAAGGTGGTTGTCCATTCTGTGTTTTAATTCTCAGACATGTAATGTCAGTTTAACATGAACTTGTATGTTGGAGCTAACTTGGTCCAACAGAGAGCTTGGAGGCCAGGTGCTTATTTTTAAGTTTGAGTTACTAATTGAGAAAATCCTTGAATGTTTAAATTCACATTCAGAGCTTCAGCCATTGATGCAGTTTTGCTTTCAAGGGCATGAAAAACTAATAGGAGATCTGACATTTAGCTACAAATGCTAACGGCAATGCCAGCAATACTGATTTGAGTCTGAAAAGGTTTAACAGGGCCTTGGTTAATTGAACTGACTGTTTTGAGTTGCTGCTGTTTGAGTGATTTACCACACACTTCACTGCCAAGTATTGTAACTTTGTGCCAGCCAGACCCATCTGTTCCATGGCGCACCCTTTAAAATATATAATTTACCAGAAGCAAATTTATTTTACAACCATCATCTTTCAAGTTGTCCTGGGTTCAGCTACAGCAG
>NW_009929195.1:0-16704 GCF_000696875.1 Nestor notabilis
CTGTGGGCCGCGGGGCCTGCGGCCTAACCCGCCCGGCCGGGAGCAGGAAGCGGGTGATGTAACCGCCTTCCTGCGCCGCCTCCCGCGGCCGGCCCGGGCGGTGCCTGTTTAACACCGGGGCCTGAGGAAAGAGGGAGGGTTTTAGGCTCCTTTGGAGTTGTTGTGACCTCGGAAACGGTTTGTTTCCTGGCGAACTCCAATGGAAAACAGCCTCGGTGCTCCCCGAGTGGAAAACTTTCCAGCTGCTTAAATGCATAGAATCCCAGCCTGGTTTGGGTTGAAGGGACCTTAAAGCTCCTCTAGTTCCAACCCCTGCCACGGGCAGGGACACCTTCCACTAGAGCAGGCTGCTCAGACTGTGTTGTAAGTATATGCAAATCATAATACGATTAGATTTCCCCCCCTCCTTCCAAGCCAAAAAAGTAAGGGTTTTCTGGTTCCTGACATAACTCAGTTTGAGTGGGTTCTAATGTTTAGGTTGGTGTTGGGTTTTTTTCCTTCTTTATTTATTTGGAGCATATTTTCACCCTTCATAAAAAAAAGTTTGCAGTTTAATATATCTACTTGACTTCCAGGCTATTTATGGTGTTGATAACACTTTAGGCAACTTATTTTCTTACCGAGGTAGGGTGCTAGTTTCCTTTAGCTACCACTAAACTCGCTTCCATATTAGATGTAGCATAGCTAGGCTTCTGGGCCATTGATCTGTTGAAATCGCTGTAGGTAATTCCTCTTTGGACCCGGGAGGTTTGTTAATCCCTGGTGTGGTTGCTCCTCTTCCAGGTGGCTATGGCTACAGGACAGGTGCTATTTCAACGTTTCTTTTATACCAAGTCTTTTGTGAAGCATTCCATGGAGGTAAGAAAACACTAAAATATGTACATGGCTAAAAAAGCTACTTCATCTTTGATCTGTTTTGGCAAGTTGTCATCTTAGAGGTGATCAGAGTGTTAGTAACTTTTACTTACTGATCAATATGACTTTATAAAGCTCATAGCACTGATTTTGCCTAATCTTTAGTATTTCCTTGTTTTACCACCACTTATTATCCCTCCTTAAGCTGTTGGAGGAGATGAGTTCCTGGCCTGAGCAAAACATCAGTATCTTGCAATACCTCTGTTTCAGCATGTGTCAATGGCCTGTGTTCACCTGGCATCCAAAATTGAGGAAGCACCAAGGCGCATAAGGGATGTGATTAACGTGTTCCATCGGCTCAGACATCTACGGGAAAAAAAGTAAGCTCAAACTTGGACATAATCTGAAGTGTTTCTGTTGTATTTTAAGTGTTAAACTTCATGGGCTGGTGATAGGGTCATTCCCTGTCCCATACATCAGGGAGTGTCTTGAAGAGATCTCATAAAGGAGAAGAGTGAGGTGAGCCATGTTATGAATAGTGGTGTCCTTTAACACAAACACAGCCTGCATATGAGCACTCTTTGAGATCAAGATCATCTTCAGTATTTGAAATTATCTTGCAGAAAACCTGTGCCTCTAATACTGGATCAAGAATATGTGAACTTGAAGAATCAAATAATTAAGGCAGAAAGAAGAGTGTTAAAGGAGTTGGGATTTTGTGTTCACGTGAAGCACCCTCATAAGGTTTGTACTGTATAAGTTAACTTTATGACCAGTGATTCACATGCTTATAAATCTTTTGAATAGCTGCCTAACTGCGTGGAAAGTGTATGGTTGTAATGATAAAGCTAGTTAATTCAGTAAAGCTAGCTTCTTATGATCCCAATCTCTTCTTTCTCATTTAAGAGATTCATACTAGTTGGTCTTGTATCACTGCTGAGTGACGACTGGAGGTGGATACAGATGCTAAGTATTCCTTGAAGTCAAATCACATAAGTAGGTGTTAGAAAACATCAACTAAACCCAGGTTCTTAAGCAGAAAAGAATTTGGAGACTTAAGGTTGTGGTAGTCTCTTATCCCCTTGTGGAAACATGCTGAGGTTATGAAACCCATATGAGCTACTTAAGTGTTTCTTATGTTCTAAAAAGTATATTCAGGTGTGAAGGGCTTGATAGAAACGAGATAGTTCTCAGTACTTAAGTATCACATGCCAGATCAGGATGATAGTTGAGATGCAACTACTGCAGATGTTTAAGTTGGTGCTTTAGTACCATGAGCATTATGCCGTAAGTAGCTAAGCGGTAAAAGAACCTCCTGCTTCTGTGTCAGCAGAACTTGGGTTCTTGCTCTTTCTTCCTCTAAAAACTATCACTGTTTAAAGTCATCTTCTTAAACCTACTTGGCTTTCAGAATTCACTCATGTTATCAGAACCCCAGAGGACAGTTGTACTGGGTTGCTAGAGGGTGTGATTTTCTTGCTGTTAGTCTTTTTATCTGCATCCTTGTTTTCAAACCTAAGAAAAAAGCCTGGAACTGAATAAACCAGTGACACACATGCTGGAGATCTGTTCTCTGCAAACACTGTTCTACTTCTTTACTGCTTATTGCAGCTAGCAATACTTTCTCCCAAGCTACAGCTAAAAGGAATCATGAGTTGTATAGAGAACATACCTAGCTTGAAAACAGTTGAAGAGGAGACATCTAGATGAATAGCATGGTGCCTGAGCACAGAAGATGGAGAGCTAGGAAGGTCAGAACTGGTTGAGTGGCCAGCTTTTGCACTGGAGAGCAGAAGCTGTGTGGAGAAACACTGGGAATGTTGCAAACACACTCAGGTGGAGCGGTTTAGAACTTGAAAGAGTTACAGATGCCTCATGGATGTCCCTCTGAAATAAATAGGTGGCTCTCAAGATGCTTGTTAATAACTCGATCACCCATATCTTCCAGATAATCGTTATGTACCTTCAGGTATTAGAATGTGAACGTAACCAACACCTGGTCCAGACATCATGGTAAGTTGATTTTCTTTGTTATAAGAGACCAGCAGGGGCAGTAGCAGAAATATGTCACTTGAGGCACTCTGGGCAGCATTGCTCAGAAATGATTGTGGGCCACACCAGACAGCTCCACTGCTTCTTGGCGTGCCCCACGCTACTACCCAAATGTTGATCGGCCTCTTAAGTTAGAGGTGCTGTTTTAATGGTAAGGTAGCTTTCCACCCCGACTTCTCACTTCCCTCCTCTCTGCTTTTGCTTTTCAGCTGAAGGGAAAAGTGTTGGGTGGGTTGTAGTGTTTCCTTGGGCTTTCTGTTTTCAGACACAACTGTGTGTAGTTAAAGTGCTGGGAACTGGCTTTTTCCAGGGCTTGAGCTCGATTACAGGCATATGAAACACTCAGCACAGCTCCATTTCATTAACTATATGGATAATGCAAGATGTCAGCTTCTAAGACTGGATAAACTTTTTCATGTTTGCCAAGAAATACCCTCTGCCTTGTTGCTCTCATTACAATAGAGATTTGCGTGGGAATGGGAAGCTTATGTAAAATTCCAGGTCTTAAACTTCACAAGTAATGCTTTTGAACAATAATGCTTTATAACAATAGTGTGGCTTAAAAAACCTTTAGTGAATCCAAAGATCATATTTCTGCTGACTGAACTGTCTGGTACTGTAACCTGCGTGTAGAGAACCAGTTTTGACTTTTCTTTTCTGTACTCTTTTAATCAAAGGGTAGCCTCTGAGGGTAAGTGACTAAGACTTCTCCTCTGCTGCCCAAGCGCTATGGTGCAGGGATAGCTGCCGTCTTCAGTCAAACCAAAGCAGGCTCTCCAAAGAGAAGGCTGACTCTAGACAGGTGGTATATACATGATAGTATAGTAACTGGCCAACTGCTTCTTGTGCTTATACTTTTTAACTTTTATTTTTAATGTGCATTTTGACTGTTTTGTATATTTTATAACCCAATTGTTGACGTTCTGAAAGATATTTAATGTTCGATTTCGGTAACTGTTAAAACGGTGTATTCTTAAAGCAGATTAAGGTGGGATTTAAGTCTTTAAGGGATGAATTAACACAAACTGAAATCTAGTTTCCATTTGTAAACTAGTTAGAAAGCATTTGAGTACGTGTGTGAAGCTTGGAGTCAAATGTAATACTTGGAGAAACTTCCCACAACCAGATTTCCCAGTACTGCTGCAGGAAGTACTCAGTGAGTTGTGGACTACTCGTTTCCAGTTTCCTACTTTTGTTATGAAAGGAGGGGGTAGGTGAGGAGGGAGGGAGGAAATTACCCCAATTGAGAAATGGCTTATATGTTAAAACAGCACATTTATGTGCTTCCCCTCCCAGTACCTGAGAACTGGTGGGTATCCAGTATCATTGGGTTTTGAAATGTGCTTTTTCACAGATTACCTTTTTCGTAAACTATTGTGACAAGGATTCATTTCCTCACATGTCTGAATCTGAGCCCACAGGGAAGATAAGCAGAGGCCAAACTTGGAAGCAGGCATGTTTTCAGTTTGGCACATTAGAGAGAGGCTCTCTGACTCCCACGTGTTTGAAGTACTACTTTTCTTTATCACTTCTTTTGCCAGAAGGTTTGTGCTCTCTTTGTAGTGGGGGCAAAAAGTAGGTTTTGAAGTTCCTTTTTGCCAGAAAGATGAGCTGATGTTTAACATTGCTTCTCTGGGGCAGCAGTTGCTCTTTGTATAAACAAGAATGCAAGACAACTGGGGCAGGTGGGAGCTTGATACTCTTAAGACAAAAGAACTTTAATTCTGTCCTGTAGTAAACTAGGTTACAGGTGTCTGGACTGTGGTCTCTGGTTTGGATGTCCTGGAGGATAGTGAATCCTTGTATACTGGGTACCCACAAGGTTAATTAGTTATTCCAGAAAGCATATTATTTTGAGGACTTTCTGATGTGTCTGGTTTTAGCTTTTCCCCATCTGATACTTTGCTTAAGTGCTCAAAAAAAAAAGCTAGATCACTTTAAGCACATCAGCTGACAGATTCAGAGGAAGTTACTTTGTGTACTTAAGATTTACAAGAATAATGCTTAAGTGTTACTGACTGGAATATGTGCAATATTTTACAGTTTTCTCATTCTGTGAACATTCATTTTTAAGCAACCTTACTGAAATGGGACAATTTGGAAACCTTATTTCATGTGCCAAAGAGGAGATCTGCCTGAATACTGACTATTCTCCTGAACTGATGTTCCAAGCACCCCGATTTCTTCTGTGGCTGCTTTTTGCATCAAAAAGAACACTGTTCTGGATGGAAAATAATGCTCCTGGAGGAAAAGGGACACCTTAAATCCCCAGTGGACCTTGACGTGTGCTGAAGTGAACCACGTTTTCATGGGAGACCCACGCCAGGAGCTGCAGCTTTCGGCAAACCATCTGGGTTCAGCCCTATTGCAGTGAAACATGTGAACCTAAAAATCTATAACTGAGTACTTCAGATTATATTGTATGTTGTCTTGATGAAATGTTCATTGCATGAGAGCAGGCCAGTAGTGATCCAGAAGGAAAAGTGGAGTTAAAATTGGTTCTCTCTTTCACAACTGAATTTTCAGCAGTCAGTCGATTCAATGTAATTTGTCACACATCCCTCCCCTTGAGGGATTTATATTTTATTTAGTGAAATGATTCAATTTTTCTTTAGATTTACAGGAGTATAATATTGAAGTCTAATAACTGCAGACATAAGTAGCCCTTATAGAAGTAAAACCAAAACAAAGCCACCCAACCACCTTTTGCAGTGCCATGCAACTTTGCTGCTATCCTGTCTTTCAGGAACTACATGAATGATAGCCTGAGAACAGATGTCTTTGTAAGATTCCAGCCAGAAAGCATTGCCTGTGCATGTATTTACCTGGCAGCTAGGACACTGGAGGTGAGCACACAGTTCCATTCATGGCAAGTTTGTTAGGTCTTTTGTAGAATCAGAAAACTGAGCTCATCTTCCCTTCCCTTTCAGATTCCACTTCCTAATCGTCCACACTGGTTTTTACTCTTTGGAGCAACAGAGGAAGAAATCCAAGAAATCTGCTTAAAAATCTTGCAACTTTATACTCGGAAAAAGGTTTGCTGCTTTTTCTTACTTTTCATTAAAGGCTTTGGGTTAGAACATGAGTTCTGAGAGAACATGGAAAGCCTTATCCCATTCGAAACTAGCTGCAAGCCTGGCATGTTAAGTGGAACAGGAAAGTAGTCACAGTGTCTGGGGCTCTTTACCCCCTGTAAGTGAGTAAGCACAGTTTAGTTGACTTGAGTTTTGTTGTAAGTGGTGCTCCTGTGTTCACAGGTTGATTTATCTGACCTGGAAAGTAAAATAGAAAAGAAGAAATTAGCTATCGAAGAGGCAAAGGCGCAAGCGAAAGGTCTAGTGCCTGAGGGAGCCCCGAGTTTGGATAACACAGCAGGATTTTCCCCTATCCCGAAAAATGGTAATTAGTGGATAACTTCTTTTTAATGACTCTTTCTCATCTTGGATGTCTGTTTACCCTTTTGGGGTGCATATACATTGTGGTTTGATTTTTGTTTAAGCTGGCTTCTAGCAGCTATGCAAATGGCAGAGTTTGAGTAGCAGTGTAACTTTGTGATCTCTTGAGACAGGTAAAGGCAAAAATCAAGTTAGTCTGAACTTAACACTGGTTTAAACTTGTGTAGCACAGGGGCTGGCTTTTATGTGGTTTTGGCAATCAACTTGAACAAATACTTGCAATTGGCGTATTATGCTGAAATGATATTAAAACACAGGTGTGACCAGGAGCTCTGGCAGGAGTGTTTTGGGTGTTGGGAGGAACATTCTCCTCTCTACTTGGTCAGAAGTTTCCAGTCCAGTGCAAGTCTTGCCTAGAAGATAATTTGAACCATCTTCCTTCTCAGTTTACCTTTAAAAAGATCCTGAGTAATTGGCAAGAAGAGGAAGCTGCTGTTCTGCCTTGAAGTGGCTTTGAAAGCAACATGTTCCTATCAGTTAACTCCCTGGGGTTACTTGAGTGATTTGGCAGAAGTGTTTCAGATTAACTTCTGCCTTCTGTGAACTTCTTCAGATCTACTTCTTGTGGCTGGCTGTGTGTGCACACGTATGCAAACTGCATGTGTACAGTGCTGAGTATTGCAAAGATGATGAGATGGGGTGAGGGGAAGCTTCAGTCCTCCTTTTGGTCACTACTCGTGCCTTCAAAATAAGGTAACAAAAACTTGTTCTCATAGAGTCTCCCAAAGAAGTTAAAGGAAATAAACCTTCACCGCTGCCTGTTCAGGCAATGAAGAATGCTAAAAGGAAAACAGAGGGAGCAAAAAGAACGAGTTCAAATAGCCCTGTCAATGGGTAAGGCTTTCATAAAGAAGCTTCTTTCTTTTTTCCCCATGACTACTTTAAGCAAAACAACTTATTGTTTGTCGTCCCTTACAGTGTTCAGAAAGGAAGGGAAAGCAGAAGTCGAAGTGGAAGTAGAGATCAGAGTTACTCAAGATCACCATCCAGATCTGCATCCCCTAAGCACAGGTATGCAGTATGTAGAAGAGCAGCAAGCTGTGGGGAGCTCCCAGGCTATAATCTTGCAGACTGAGCTTTGGTAGTTCCTCAGCTAAAGGGGCTGTGAAAGAACATAGCAGTATGTGCTGGTAGTTAAAACTCCAGAAGCCTAATGGCTGAGACTTGACCTGTCTTGGCTCACAGGTCAAAGGAGTTGCAGTGTCTGTCCTTGTCCTGCCTGTGCCAAACAGACTGGAAAGAGAGTGTAAGCATTTTGGGACATCTCTGAATGTCAGCCTATTTGTTAGTGACACATAAACCCCCAAGCAGCAGGGGTAGTTTGTTGGTCTGGGGGCTTTATATTTAAAGTTGGGCATTTGTGGCTGCAACCTTCCCTGGGTTCTGTTCTTGCTGAACTGTGCTGGAGTTGGGAAACTATTTTCTGCAGTGGATGAACTCTTGATCTCCAGCCTTAGTCCCATTGGCAGTTGTTCCTGCAAAACCTTACGAAATATGAAATGATCCTGGTTTGTATCTGGTTGAGAGCAGGAGCAGAGATTGTGCCCCTCGGTCAGTGCAAGTTTGACTTCTTATTCCAGAGTTATGCCATTGGGTTTGGGTATGAACTGATAAAGTCTGGCTTTATAGTAAAGTGTATGTAGAAAAGACCAAAGCTAAAATCTGCTGATTAAAATTCTTCAGTGTTGAGTTCAAAATTGTGTTTTAGTAATTATCTGAATTTAATGAAACATCTTGAAAATCTGTTTCTGTACTGCCTTTGACTTTGAAGTTCAGCAGATAACTATAATACCTGAGAGGGGAAAACAGAGCCAGAAAGGAGCCTTAACTCCAAACTTGGGGGTTTTGGTGACTGTAGTACTGTAACAGAAGCAGGAGAAGTAGTTTAACTTTTGTCTTATTGTTGGCAGCACTTCACATGTAGTCACTGATGCGTGTTTTCTAAATAGCAAAGGGAAAACCCATAAATCTAAAACTGAGCCATGATACTGAACTCCAAATGGATATGGCTGTCTAAGAATCACTATTTCTACAGTAACCAGATGTGCTCAAGTCTAGGAGACACTAGTTTTCATGGGATACTGAACAGTGGAACACAGAATCAAGGACCTGGTCTCAAACTACGCTTGCACACCTTGGGAGAAGCCTTTGTCTATTGGTACTTTAAAGTGTGTGTGTATTGTGACTGCGTTTAGGTGCTGATAGCAATGTAGAGTAACTATTTAATATTAAGGAGTGTGTTTTCTCTCCTGCTTCCATAGGAAAAGTGAAAGTTACTCCACATCCAGCGGCTCCAAATCCCACAGCCGTTCCAGGAGCCGCAGCGACTCTCCCCCACGACAGTTCAACCACAGTTCCAGCTACAAAGGCTCGAAGGTGAGAAGCTACAAGAAATCAAAAGACTACAAATACTCGACACACAAGCCCCGGAAATCCCGCAGCAGGAGCTCCTCGCGTTCCCGCAGCCGATCCCGGGAGCGCTCTGACCATTCAGGGAAGTACAAGAAGAAGAGTCACTACTACAGGAACCACAGGCACGAGCGGTCACGCTCCTACGAGCGAGCAAGTCACCGCTATGAGCGAGAGCATCCGGGCCACAGCAGGCACAGGCGGTGAATAAAGCAAAACCTTCCTTCCTTTGCCATTTAAGCATTTGGTCTTTGCAGTATAGGGTTAACCTGGCTTGTAACCCACCCAGCTTGAGTAATGTCCATTCTGCTGGCAATTCTGTACTTCCTGTCATGAATCCAAAGGAAAAAACACTTAATGGGACAAGATGATGTGAAAGACTTAATCTGGTAAATGTCTTTTGGTGATTGTTCTGCTGGAGTGTCCCTTCATAACGCTGCAGAACCTGCCTCTGGATGCTCCTATGCCTGCTCTTTAGTAATTCCCATACTGTAGTGCAGTGGAGTGTTACTTGGGACTTCCAGTTCTGCAAGCAGGACCTGTGTTGCTCAGTAGTTGGAATACTGGGCTGAAGAGTCCTTACCTGTGGAACTAGAAGGTCCAAGACAGCTCATAAACCCCATTGGAGTGGCTTGGTGCTAACAAAGCTGTCTTTTCATACTGACTCAATTATGTTGTACAAATGTAAGGTGACTTTTTTTAGAACTGTTGCCTATATTAGGTTATATATGTGTATATATATTTTGCAGTGTTACAGTACAGTATGGGAATATGGCCTTACTAAGCCTTTACACTTTATCCACAATGTAAATAAGCATTTGTTTAATACAGGTGGAAGATATATACAGAAAACTCAAAAACTTGAACTCTATCAAAAGACTTGTGTAGAAAATTCTGATAAATGTGAAAGTATTTAGCTCTGTGTATTGAGAGTAGTATATTTTTATCTGTGCAATGCTGAGTGCAGGCCACCAGCTCCTAAGACATTTCCTATATCTACATTTTAAGTGGTTTGGAATTCTTTACTCAGGATCTTTGACACTCTGAAGAATTAGTAGTTTGTCAATCTGCATGCTTGTTGAAGAACAGAGCATTTACAAAACCAATAGCAAACACCCCCCCACAGCCCAGTAGTATCAGTTCTAGTGGTATATCTGAGCTGTTACTCTCATGCTCCCTAATTTCATTAAAGTATTTGATTTTCTATTACATTTACTTGATAGTAGTTTCTTATGAGCTTATACCACTGTGCCTACTCATAAGGAAGGAAAGGTGGTGCTGATTGAAGAGATGGTCACATTGTAGTTAGATTTAAGAGTAGCCTAAGCTGTTACACCCTGAGTATAGGGGTAGTAGATGTCATGCTGGGCCCATCCTGGAGGAGCAGACTGGTGCGCTGTGTGAAACAGGGTGCTGTTAATGGAGCCTTTAGCTCTGTGAGTAGATCTTACTCACAGAACCACTGCCTGCTGCTTACGTTTCCTGTCTGCTGGGGGGGAATCGAGATGCATGAGGGGTTTTGTGGCTGATGCAGGTGCCTCAGTGTGACAGTGACTCCTCTAAAGCTTCTTTTCAATCCAAACCAATCTCATGGCAACTTCATTTTCAGTGGGGCAAGGCAGCTGAAGGGGCTTGCAGTCAGCCTTTAGCCAGCCTCCAGTCCCATTCCCTGAGCTGGAGGCTGAGCATGGTTATCCTGTGTTATTACCAGATAGCCTGTTCATGAACTTACCTCATCTTTCTTTGAACCAAGTGATGCTTTTGACCTCTGCAGCTCCCTCTGACACTGTGTTGTGTAACAGGAATTAGTGCTTTACACAACAGTTACCTGTTCTAAATGCATCATTACTGGGTAGTTTCACTGCGTGCCCCTGTTTCTTGTGCAGGGGGAAGACTAGTTATGTCCTGGTCACCTGGTAGTAGTGGTTGGTTTGTAGTGCTTTAGCATGGTTCTGATTACATTTCAGCTGAGAAAAGACAACTGATTGGGACAGGCAGCAGATCCAAGGAGATCTCCTTGGAGCTTCAGCAGAGCACTGCTATGGAGTGTGAGTTAATCTGTACCAACCTTAACTCAGCCTTTGCACGCAAATGGGAACTTCATTATTTCAGACTCAATATACTAAATAGTTGAGTACAAGTCAAGGTGTTAACGCAGCTCACAGAGAATGATACAAGAAGTTACTTTGGTCTGTTAAAATATGAACAACCTGAAGAAATGATGTTCTCTAGATAGCTCCCATTTAGTCTTTCTAATTCTTCCTACCTGTGTATTACTTGCAGCAGGTCAACTTCAAATCTCTTTACTAATCCCAGTTCTCAAAGATGGTCAGTATTTCCCTGTTTAATTACTTCTGTTCTGCTCTGCATGCTCTGGAGTTGCCTCTTGTTCAGTTCCTAAGATAAGCAACACATGGAGGGAGAGGTTTTATAGCTGCAGCCTCCTCCTGAAAGACTTGAAGAGAAATTACCTTAGTTAAGCCTCAGTTCTAGCTGCAGATGTGGCCTTCCTCCAGTGCAGGTTGCACAGACAAGGATAAAGGTAAGACCAAGGCTACATTCACTCCTCAATATGAACATAATGTCACTTGGCATAAAAATAAGCATCTGTTCTATAAACTACTGTGCTCATGTACAGCTCTGAGTAAGGAGTGATTGCTTTCTAGTACATCTGTTAAAATCTGGAGAGGGAAAAAACAAGGGAGGAAGTGTGTATATTTTTACATTAAAGTGGTTCTGTTCCAAAACAAAAGGGATTCTATTGCAGGTTTACAAGATGTCCTGTTGTAGGAGAGAACAATCTGTCTTTACCAGCAAAAAGCCTGAGGGAGCTGCACAGAACGTCTTGGCAGTGAGGTGGGTTTGGGAGAAGATCCTTACAGTAGCTGGGGGGGAGTGTAAGGTGGAACTGCTTGGAATGACTAAGATTGAAGAGCTGTTGCATGTGTTTGGTAACTCCAGGGGGACTTACAAACAGGTAGTTGTTCAGCATTTACTGTGCTGAGTGCTAATACCTGAGGATCTGTTACACTTTGCTCAGGAAATAACCGGATCACCATTCTGAAGCAGTCAGCAGAGTCTCAGTTTAAGCCCTTTGCAGCAGTCAGCTTAGGAACCTTGGAATTGAATTCCTTGAAGTCAGGAATCTTGGGCCCCTCTCCAGCTGATCCCAAACATAACATCCATCAATCCACAAAGCTTTTGTGGCTGGAAGGTGTATTTATCCAACTTAAAACGTAGCTGGTGGCTGAATTCTGGTCCTGTTAACCTGTATGATAATGAACAAAGCACAAAGGTGCCAACTCCAACTGATCCCTGGGAGATCACAGAGATGAGGTTCATGAGAAGCTCGGTTCCTTGGCACGTGAACTGCCGTGGGCGAGCTGCCAGCTCCTGGGGTGTGAAAATGCTTCCAAATGGATGAACATCTGTGGTGGGTTTGATGTGAGCCAGCCACAGGGAACTGTTGTGACAACTCAGGAAGTGTGTGCTGCTGACAGGCAGCAAGCCACAGGGCCCAGGGATGGAGCAGAGGGAGCATTCCCTTCTCTCTGGCACCAGTTAGCACTCGTTCACTTCATCTTTTGTGAGCACTGCTCTTGTGGTAGGTGTCAGGTGGGTGATGGGACCCCATGTGGTAGAAGAGCCTGGAAAAAACAGGAGTCAGCCCAGTCTGACAGTACTAAGTCATTTGGTTGTTCCTCACATATCCTTAGTGCCCTCTTACAACCTTGCTTTTCATCTCCTGATTGCTGGTTGCTTTTCCCAGTGCTTCCTACGGAGCTGAAAGGAACCGGGGCTGCCTCTTGTCTTGCTAGAAAAGCCCCCCAAGGTGAACCTTGGGCACATCTGAGGGGGTGGTGATGAAAAGCACTGGGGTCTGGCAGGACTGTGGTGCTTTGTGTTACACCTATGTCCTAACCATGACATAGGAAAGCATCCTGACAGGCAGGCATCCTGCACATGAGCCCTGAGGGAGCCTGTGGTGAAGAACCTGCTTTCTGGACCCTTCAATTCTTTGAGTTCTGCTCGTTTTCCTGGTACGTGGAGCTGAGCATAGAATAAATGATGCGTGACCCTGCTCAGATACCATCCTGTCCTTGAATCCAGATGTATTCTTAAGTCCTTATAGCTAGAAGATCCCACAGCCTCTGACCTGACCAGTTCCTCCAGCTGAAGCCTGTGCATCACGGGTTTGCTGTATTCATAGTCTTTTTTCCTTGGCTGTGTTTGTGACTGTATCACAGATGATAAAATACTGAGAGTGTTTCCAACCTGTGTCCTCTGGGTAAGAAATCATGAGCGAATCTACATTTTCTCTTTTAAGAAGACAAAAACCCTCTAGTTCAGGTGGTTACAAAGATTACAACCCACAGCAATCTGAGCGTATGAGGCTGGAGCTCATGCCTGTGCATGCATATACAAGTCTCAGCTCTTCAGATGAGTTATGACTCCTGTTTTCTGCACATCTGAAGACTGCAATGTGGCTCTTGCCCATCAGAACATCTCTTGGGTTACTCCTCTGATCTCTCTGGTGTTCATATGTAATTCCTTATGGCTGGAGAGAGGTTATCTCGCTTTGAAGGGTCAGTGCTTACTGAAAACTCTGACTGAGAACCAGGCTGTAGTTACCTTTGCTCAGATAAAGCCATCTACCTGCTCTGTAACACAGCCTAGTCCTTCCTTCCTTCTGGGAAATAGTCCTCTAGGCTTCCTGGCCAACGTTTCCTCCCCATGGACCCCACAGCTACAGAGCTCAGTGGGCAGAGGAAGGTCAGACTGCGGGTCTGCATTTGTGTCAGCAGAGGGTCAGCCAACAGAGCTCGCCTTTTTGAGGTGAGAATGACTTCCTCGGATACAAAACAACTTCTAGCACAGCCCATGCCAGGCAGGTGATGCCCAAGAGGGAAAGATGCCCCACTGGGTGAGCCGGAGATGGGAAGCTGGTGGTTCAGGTGACCAAAGAAGTTGGAGTCTGTTGCTGCCTCTGATGGAGCCAGGTCTGAAGCGCCACAAGGGCTCGTGGCTTTGGTTTATGGCAGAGGCTGCTCTTCTTGTGTCCAGCTTCCCAGAGTCTGCTCGGACTGAATCCTGCTGACCTGGAGGCTGTGCATTGATGATTCAAAACCACTTCATTAGAGGGAGTGTCTGGTTCAAGCCTTACTCTGCTTGTTTTGCCTACAGCCTATCACTCGAATAGTAATTTATAGTTCTGCAAACACTATAAATATTCTGGGATGTTCTTGGATGGAAGAAGTGCCAGAGACCTGAAAAGATGATAAAAACTGGCTTTGCATCATGTCCTGCGCAGAGACAGACCCAAGCCAAAGGGGCTGAAGCAAGGGAGCTCACTCTAGTACAGACACTCCAAGTGGCAATTACTGGAGGGCATTGCTTCACCCAAAAGAAAAGGAGTATTTTCTCCATTGTCCTGCTGGGTAACTCCTCTCTGAGAGTTGCCAAGCAACCCTTGTTTTTATTGTCTTTAAATGTGGGTGAGAAATTACTAAGCGAAGCGATTCTGCCTCTGGTACATCCAACTCAACTTGGGTTGAGATAAACAGCACAAGAATTTGGCTTCTTCACGTGTGGTTAACAGCCTGCTGAAATCTGGCCTTGACTTCAAGAGTTAGACACGAGGAGGACTGGAGGAGCTGGAGTATGTGGGGCTTGGTGCAAAACTGTGGCAAAGGGAAAGGACATGGTGGGGAGACGTGAGTGGGGCTGCCCAGGCTCAGCTCCAGCTGCTGGAGGAGAATCCTCGTACACTACACACTGGGCCTGGCTGGTGTTTGCCATCCCCAGCACAGCAGAGGAGCTCAGGGCAGTGGTGCTCACACATGCCTTGCTGTGGGGTGTAACTTGGATGAACAATGCCTTGTTCACCGCGGGGAATCTGTGTGACCAGCTCTGTGGCCATGGGCTCTGTGACTGGGCCCTGTCCCGGTTTCCCCGTCTATAAAAGCAGAAGTTGTTCTCCCCTGTGAGGGTGCTGAGGCGCTGGCACAGGGTGCCCAGAGAAGCTGTGGCTGCCCCATCCCTGGCAGTGTTCAAGGGCAGGTTGGACACAGGGGCTTGGAGCAACCTGCTCTAGTGGAAGGTGTCCCTGCCCGGGGCAGGGGGTGGAACTGGAGGAGCTTTAAGGTCCCTTCCAACTCATTCTATGACCCTGAATAAGAGCTTTTAGGACAACCTTGGAGCTTTCTAAAGCATTCCATGAAATTCCATATGTGTCAGTTCTGCATCTTGTGGATCCAGACAATAGCAGGGATTCTCGGTTGCTTTATTCACTAAGGAAAGCCTCTTCCTGCAGTTCGTGTTCCTTCCCCTCTGAGAGAACTCCGAATCCAGTTTGCAGTCAGAGCACCAAGCACAGCGTGAAGAGCCAAGCGGGCGACTCCTGGGTGAGTGGCTCTGACTGTTGTCCTCCCCCGTTGTCGCACGGTTTGTCCCCCAAGCCGGGTGTCTGCTGCCAGTCCCGGCGCTGCCGCTGCGGCCTTAACTCATGCCCAGAATTCCAGCTCCGCTTGGCAGCGCTCGGACGTGCTGACAGTGAGGGCTGAATACATTACAGGCACAAAGAGGGTGACTGAGCAGTCTTCTGCCTGACAGGGATTTCTTTCTGGTTTAAATTCTCCGAGCCCATCCGGACATGGTGGTAACGCACAAAGCACCGCTCTGAACCGAGCGGTGTGCACGTGGGAAGGGAGGTAATGGATGAAACTACTTGGGAATGAAGAGAGTGTTCGTGTTTGTGAGACAGGGATGGCTGGATCAGGGCTTGCTGTGGAAGAAAGGAGAAAGCCCAGGTACGGGTGTACAGGGCAGCCCTGCTGCTGGCGTGTTGCCACATCCCATCTTTGCACAATGAGGAGCTTTTCCCATGAGAACAGTGGAATCTGATTCTGGGACTCCACTTTAAACAAAGGGTGATGGATCCGCACGTTCTCTTCTACATATGGCAGAGCAATAATCAGGCGTGTACTTGGTGGTTTGGATGCTCTGGATCCCCTGGGTTTCATGCAGTGAGGTGTGTGTGTGAGCACGAGCAACGTGTGCATGGCTGGATGTGTTAATTCCAAACCTCCGTGTGTGAAACCGGCCTCTTCTCCACAAGGCTGAGCTAAGTGGCAGCGACTGCTCATTGCCCATCACAGCTGGGAGAAAGGGAGGAACAGACTGGCCCGACTGTACTAACGGTGTGTAAGGAGCAGTGAGACTTCAAATTGAATGCAGCTCATCCAGTGCCAGGGACAGAGAGAATCTTTCTATGGGAGTGAATCAGGGAAAGGCAATGGTGTTTTCAGTGCCTCCTCAGCAGTCCTGAGACAAAGCCTACTCAAAACAGAAGGTGCTGCGAGGGCTGGAGCAGCTCTGCTCTGGAGCCAGGCTGAGAGAGCTGGGCTGGGGCAGCTGGAGAAGAGAAGGCTCCTCAAGGGGACACCTTAGAGCAGCTCCAGTGCCTAAAGGGGCTCCAGGAGACCTGGAGAGGGGCTTTGGACAAGGGATGGAGGGACAGGACAAGGGCAATGGCTTTAACCTGCCAGAGGGGAGACTGAGATGAGCTCTGAGGCAGAAGCTCTTCCCTGTGAGGGTGCTGAGGCGCTGGCACAGGGTGCCCAGAGAAGCTGTGGCTGCCCCATCCCTGGCAGTGTTCAAGGCCAGGTTGGACACAGGGGCTTGGAGCGACCTGCTCTAGTGGAAGGTGTCCTTACCCATGGGAGGGGTTGGAGCTGGAGGAGCTTTAAGGTCCCTTCAACCCAAACCACGCTGGGATTCTGTGATAATGGAGGTGCTGTTGTGACAAGGGGGGTTCTGGTTTTCCCCCCAGCACTTTGCGGAGCGGAGCCTCCCGCAGCGCCCGCGCAGGGATCGGGTCAGTTGCGACCTTTGCTAGAGAGGGAGGAACAAACCGATCTCTCCCCGTTTGACC
>NW_009929196.1:0-6984 GCF_000696875.1 Nestor notabilis
TAGAAATATTATATATAGGGATATTTAAATGGCTGAAAATGACAATTAGTGATACAACCTACCCCAGTGGTGTCTAGAGGTGTCACTCTTCATTTTCTATATCCACTAGAGGATCTTGGGGTCAGGTTTATTTCAATGCCTGTTAATCTTGATTTATTTGGATTATTTATTACCTGCAAGGGAGAGAGGACACTAAACTGGTTCTTTTCAAATGGCATTCCCTCAGGTACTAGACAGGAAAAGCTTGCCTTCAGCTTTCTGATCTTCAGGGGATGTATAGCTAAACTCATCTGTTTTGTCATGATAGATTGGGAAGCAACAAGTTGATCACATAATGTGGCAGACTTTCATGTGAAGATTTTTAATATGAGCAATATTCCTATGGTAGTGCTGTACACAGTTTGAAAAATACGGAGGTGAGGTATAGGTAAACAATCTCCGTCCCTGAACTGGAATATTCAGAAAAGATTATTAAGGTGCTGATGACTAGTATTCAGCCAAATTTCTGCTTGAGAAAAACATGGCCTTTTACTAAATATATATATACTTAAATATTTGTGGCTTCATCAATGTGTTTCTAGGAACAACAGTTAGAATACAAAACTTTATTCTCAAGGATAAACTAAAGTAAGTCCACTTATGTGGGCTCTACTTAATGTATTACCAGGAAAATAAATGGGATTTTAAAATTTGTACAAAAATTTTAATCTAAAAACTGTATAGTAACAATTTTAAGTATAGAATAATTATTCTCATGAGTCTGAGATCTGCAAAGGCAACTGTATGTGTGTATCTTTGCAGGATCAGGTCTCGATATTTCAAATGCCCTATATATATATTTCACAACTTCATGCAAGAAGCATGCAAGGCACCAAATGCAGCACATGAATCTCCAGGATAACATGTGGAGCAGTTTTCAAACTCTTAAGTAGGAGATATACTTCAAATCTTCATTGAGTGTATTTTCATAGTGTATAGTTGTAAAACCATTGCATCCCTGTCAGGACTAATGAAAACTACACTTTTTCTTTTTCTGAGAAAAAATAAAATACACTCTGTAATTCTGAAGCTGGGTTCATTACAGCTCCTGATCTTCCATTCTTCACAGAATGAAATATTAGGCTGTGCTCCTGTAGAATACAAGGCTACTATGTCATTCAGTTATTGTCTTGTAAATCATCAGTTTAGGACAAGCCATGTCTGATGGATTCTGCCAGCTGGAAAAATAGCAGACATTTTTCTTGCCAAAGAAGTTTTGCAGTCACAAACAACATGAGATTGACTTTTTACCCTAGCTTTTGTAATATAACCAGCTGACATCATTAAATTCTGGACCTTATGACAGCAATCTTCTTCCAGTAAATTGGGGTTGAACAATGAAAATATCTAGGCAATCTATAATATTTTTATGCTATACTCTATAAACCCTTAAGGTTTTATTTTTTATACTGTTGCTGTAATCAAATCAATAAAACATTTTCAGGAATACTTGACTACTTAATATGATTTAAGAAATCATTAATTACTTTCTTTACACTATTAACACCTCACGAAATATCTAGAATTTTTTTTTATTTCTGCTGATATAAGACTTTGATTATTAGACATGATTAATTACCCTGTTTCCATTGATATCACAAGCAGCTCATTAAAGTTCTAGGTGTTTTATATTGACAAGTCATAATTTTTCAGTTGACATGGCGTTCTGCTAATGAAGACAATTAACAGACACTCTTTATACTCAAAAGGAACCTTCCAATAAAAATTATGCTGAAAATAATTAAAGTGGTGGAACTTATTTGATCAAAAAATCATCAGTTCATCTGTAGTCCAGCACACATTTGAAACCAGCTACACATTTCAAATAAATTAATTGGGATTTCAAATTTATTCTTATCCTATTTTTGATGAGGAAAGTTATGATGAAGCTAAATACTTAACTGTACTAAAAACTGTTCCATTTAAAATTTCTTGGTAGTATCTAAAGTAAATAAAAATTATTCCTACACTGTATTCCTTCAGTTCATTTTCCTCTTAGAGAAACACCATCAAATCGAAGATGCTCCACAGATCATAATGAACTACATTTTAGTACAGTTTTAGTACTTTAGTACTTTTATCACTTTAACCCTTTTTTTTACCTAGACTTTCGTTCTTCTTATTGAAAAAAGTTCTTCCAACCAAAGGAATAATCTTTTTTTTTATTTTTTTTCTTTCTTCCTTAGTTTAAATGAAACAATATCACATTAAACAGGATGCCTATTATCCCTTGAACAGCTGATACCATGAAATGCAAATCTCTCAAAGGTGGAGGAGAACTCACATTTCACATTGCTAGCCTCAAACCATGTTTTCAAATTGAGGTACCTTGTTAAGCTTACTCAGACATCTCTGAGGAAGAGTTAAGAAAAACAAAGATAGATAGAAAAATGAAACCAAATCCTCATTCTACTCCTTTTTTTAGATTAGACGTGATGAAAGTGTGAAAGTTAACTTAAAGGAGCTCTGTTTTTCCCATGATTTACATAAGATAGAACAAAACAAAGGTGTAATAAAACACAGTATAGTACAGTATGCAAAGACTAATGAATTTAGAAGTAGGTGTATTTATTTTCACATTCCCAGAGCTTCATGAATACAACTACTTACCTGATGTGCAGATTGTCTCCAAGTGATATTAAGCCTTCCTATAAGAAGCTTTTAGAAACAGCTAATGTGTCAGGTTCCTTGATATAGAGAATTTACTCTGCATTGAAGTATTGTTGGCAGTAGACATGACCAAATTAGATTTATCTGAAGATTTAGTATTTTCTTTTTCAATTCAATTTTGATTTTCAGCACCTACTTTTCAGTTTTCACTTACCATTTCTACAAACAGGGACTGAAGCCTTTAATTTTCAGTCTTAAACTGAGAATGCCTTAAGATCTTAATGGATGCAATTTCTAGAAAATTGTCAAACTTAATTTCAAATAATCTCTTCTGTGTATTCTTTGAGAAATTCCTGGGTTGGAGTTGAAGGATATTTTATATTGGATTAACTGTTTCTTTAACAATCACTATCTTTACTGAGTTTAACAGGAAAATTACTGAGGATTTTTTATTGCACTTGGAGAGTGTCAAACCTACTGAAGGATTTGTTTCTAATTGATTATATGTGACATTCTATAGCATGAGTTATTCTATTATGGCAACTTTAACTGGGTTGCCTATAAACTTGTATTCTCTGATAAAAGCAGTGGGATGAATTTATCACATTGGACATACTCTGCAGTTTCTATTTACATGTATACTGTAATAATTTTTGATGTTAATTTGAATAGCATTTAATTTGCACTGCAATAAATTTGTATCAAAGGAAATACAAGAACATATTTCTTCTTTCACTGTTTATGTTACCGGTTACTGTAGTCTTTATGCATTTTACTGTAGAATTCATTCTCCTTCTGATAGACTTGTACATAGAATATGTCTGCACAGGATGTGCTTCAGTGGAAGTTTTGAATGGGGAAAATGAAACATAACAGAAATCTGCCCTGCATTTAGTCATTATGCCTTGTAAGGGATACATTCAAGTAATGCTTGCTTTCTTTTAAATGAGGAGACAGGATTACAGAATACAATGTTGGAGTATGAAAGTCTAGTAAACATACTTTTTGATGTTTCATAAAGGGTTTGACCAAAATGTCACTCCTTTGAAAGCACAAACATCTTAGTCCTTTGGACAGCTGTCTATACAAGTCTCAAAAGATTTGTTGATTGTTAATATGGATGTCCTCGATACTATACACCACAATTTTGACTGTACAATAAAACTAATTAGCTAGGACTGTGCAATGTTGATAGCAAAACATTTTCAGTTGTTTATTTTTCTGCTGACATGAACCTTAAAATACTTTTCTATTAAGATTTTTCTTTTGAGAAAATATTGTATTCTAAATATTTTAATGACTGTTTTAAGAGTTTCTGTACTAACACAAGCAAATATTTCAAATCTCACTCTTCACTGTTAGGTGGAAAGAAAATCAATCAGAAAATACTGGCAAATACTTTGAGTTATATCTGTTTCCAAGCCAGAGCATCTGGTCTTTTGGCAAGCATCCTTGGCACATCTCTTACACTGGAGGCTTTGAGTTTCTTTTCCTGAGAATTTTGTTTGGCTTATTTTGCTAAGTGGGAAATGGACATTAATGTTCCTACTGTGTATAATATTTGGGAATCTAATTTTGCCTAAGACCTTCAAGGGGACGCTCTGTAACTATGGCTAGATAAAAAAATGCATGATACTATTTCTTGGGAAATTAGTTTTGACCAAAGCATTGTACGTGGAAAGAATATGCCTTCTAAGGAATATCTGAATTTTACTTAAAAAAAAAAATCAAACAGAACAGAACAAGCTGCACCTAGAATTTCTGTTCTGGAGAGATCTTTTTTAAAATGAGAAGCTAAAAAAGTATCTAGAAGGAAGGATAACACTTCAGCTGAAGACTGCTGGTTCTGTACTTTGCAATCAGGTGGGGAGAATATAATGCATGTGATCTGCAAATTGTTCGGGTTCTTCTAATCATAATCTCTTAATCTACTCAAAACCACAACCACACTGACATTGTATTAGTCATGTTTTACCCCTCAAACTGACCTTGAGAGGACTAATCATGAAATAAGGTCATACTAAAAATACAGAACTGCCAACTACAGTTCCTCTGAAAATTACTTGTTCATAAATTTCTCAGTGAAATTCTTTTACAAATAAATTTTCTACCCATTTTTAGAAAGAGTTTTTGAATATTTGATGTTCAGGTTCTTCATTAGGTGTGCAACTTGTGAAATTATTAGCAGTTCTTGCAGGATACTTCAACTTCAGTTGGAGCAATGTAAAAGCTTTTAGGAGTACAGCATAAAACATGGTAGCAAGCTGTTTTATGGTAAAGGTGAGCAGCATAATGTTTCAGAAGCTGCTGAGTTAGAGCTGAGTTGAGTGTCCAGACTCAGACTTAATTCTCAGAATTAAGTTTGGCTTTTGGAAATTGGATCCCCTTACAGACACTGCAAAGGAAGAATCAAAAATCACAGAAACACGAAAGTCAATGGATCACTTGAAAATCCTGATTATTTTCCGATATGTATTATATATCTAGTACATAACAACTAAGTATGGCTACTTTTCCCTCAGCTAAGAGAATCAGTGGTTGTTGGATCATTTAGTTGTTTTTATTTCAAAATCTATTACATCACTGTAATATATCAATTTCACTGCCAAATATTTTGTGTGACTTTCTGAGTGTTTTCAGTATTTTTATGGTGTTTTGAATACAACTGCCATATTTGCACACCAAAAAGGTACTCAAAGGCCCTTTTCTAAAATGAAACAGTTATCTAAAGTCTCACAGAACTGAAAATCAGGTGCTCTGAACAGCTTCATAGGTGAGTTTTTAATGATTCACCCAGTTTTAGCAATAGTTTGCCAGCAGTTAAGTTGCTCCCCAGCCGGAAAAGTGGGAGACGATGAAGAATAAAGATATTGTCACCCTGAGAGTGTATCTTTGGGTATCAAGAGTATTTTGTCTACAAAAAACGCTCTCAAAATAGCCTGCCCATGGAAGACTATAAAGTTTTCTTGCCCTGTTTTGTGAGTTCATGATAGAACTAGATATAAAAATGGGTGTACTGTCCACAGGTCCGTCTTGCACAATAACCTGTCTTTGGTACTAGCTTCTTATAGGAAATGTTGAAAGCAGGAATATGTATGTGCAAGCAAGATATGCATGTGCTATTATTTTCTCTGTAATCCTTTTCTAGCTTCTGGCAATCCATTGACTGGAAGCCAGAATTTGCAATATTGATAAACCATTTTCTTTCATGAATTTACCTAGCTCCTTTTTAATACCATTTATCATTTTGACATTTGCAATTCCTAATGACCTTTGTTTATGCATTGTGCAAAGAAACACTTATCTTGTTAAAACTTGTCAAATACTTTCACTCAATACACATTTACTCACTTTCCATCCACTCATAACTTCATATATCACTTCTATTACTCACAGTTGTTGGTTTCCTTTGGGTATTTTTTTCCCAAAAAGCTCTAGAAACCTCTTCTTGTGTAGATACAATGTGATATTTCGCTCATTCTTGCAATCTACTATTGTGCCTTCTGTACTCTTACAGTGTCTTCTTTTAAAAAGAAAGGGAGAGAAAAGTCCAATCAGAACTGTACTAGTTATTATCATTTCAGAAAGTTTCTCTTATTCTTTGCCAATCTTGTTTTCTTAACAGTTTATGCTAAAGGATTTTGGTAGTAGAAGTCTGTTATATTGGATGGATCATGCTTTGCTACATATCTGCAAATTCCTCAAAATGTTATAATAGATTTGTGACTTTTTCCTACAAAAAAAAAGAGGAAATCCACTTCCTCTGCTTAATTTTGCTGGCTTCATGTATTAAGTATATTCTTTCCCATATTTTAAAGAAGTCGGACTGTCTGTAAGTCAAGCTTAATCAACTGTACTTTCTTACGGAGTCTTTTATGGAAAATTATGTTTGCCACCTTCTGTTACGCATATACTGATATTTATATCAGAAAGAGGTTACTTAGCACAGGTCATAAGATGGTAATTTTACATTAGATTTCCTTGGAACTTTTAGGCAAATATGATTCCGTCTTAGCAGTTTTCTGCTATTTACCACTGTGTTCTAAAACCTTTTCTAATTATACTTATGTTTGAGATGGTACCTCTGACTCATTATGGCATTGGTGTGGGGAGATCATCAATAGGCAATACATATCTAAATAGTTAATTCTGTTTTTCTACTATGACCTTAGCAGCACTGAATGGTCTCTTTATGTTGTAATTAAATGTTTATGTCACAATGAAATGCTTACCTCTCTCACTTAAAGGCAGGCTCCCAGCCACATAAGTATTCAGAAATATGCTATACTGGTATTTTTCATGAGTTAGGAAATTGATCATTGAAATATAGAATCA
>NW_009929197.1:0-319 GCF_000696875.1 Nestor notabilis
GCTCTAGTGGGGCTGGATCCTTGTAGGTCTCTATATGTCTCTATGGGTCCATGTGTCTCTCTGTATTTCTGTGGGTCCCAATGGGTCCTTATGGGACTTTATAAGTCTGTATGTGCCCCTATGGGTGTCTATGGGTCTCTATGGGTCGCTATGGGTCTCTATGGGTCTCTATGGGTCTCTATGGGTTGCTATGGGTCTCTATGGGTCGCTATGGGTCTCTATGGGTCTCTATGGGTCTCTATGGGTCGCTATGGGTCGCTATGGGTCGCTATGGGTCGCTATGGGTCTCTATGTGCCCCTATGTGCCCCTATGGGTCTC
>NW_009929198.1:0-6694 GCF_000696875.1 Nestor notabilis
TTGCCGGCTGGGCTTGAACCACGACAGCAAGTAAGAGCAGAAAAAAGTGACTGAGAATTGCATAATGTGCTAAAATAATAATACATTACAGTATGTCTATTTATAATCATGAATTAGAAATTGCTAGGTGATTGACAAGCACTTGCATTCTAGTGACATCAAAACTTTCACAAAGTTATCTTTATTTGTACAGTTCATGTTTTGGAGCATTCCTTTTGCTATTTTTTAAGAAAAGGATATATTTTCAATGGAAAGGAAGGCATAGGAAAATTACATAGGCTGTAGCCCTTACTGGTCTATCTTCCACGCTATTGTGTTTGTGTACAAAATGCATAAATTTCTCACTTGGTACATCATTCTGGCTGCATTTTAAGCAGAACACTTGCGTACTTCTTTTTTATTGAGATTTTATTCAGATGTTACTCTTAATCTCTTTATGTCAACCTAGGTGGTACGGTTTTATTTGCATAAAGGTAGTATCCGTAGAACAACAAAGGAAATTAAGAGCAGTGTGAAGTAAACTGAGTGGGACACAACTGCCTTATTTCCTCAAATGGCAACTTTAAAAATCTCGCACATTACTTTACAGGGCTAGAGATTTGTGAGCGTAAGTTTTCAGTGTTAGTATTTAAAGATCAGTAACACTCTACGGAGCCTGGCTGGGATCAACTTAATTTTTTCAGGGCAGTCCACATGGTGCTGAGCGTTAGGCTGGTGACCAAAACAGTGTGGGTAACACACTCATGTTTTAGCCATTGCTGAGCAGTGCCTGCAGAGCATCAAGGTTGTTTCCATTTCCCACTCTAGTAGGCTTGTGGTGGGCAAGATTTTGGGACAGGACTCAGCCAGGACAGCTGACCCAAGCCAACTGAAGATATTCCATACCATAAAACATCATGGTCAGCAACAAAACTGAGGCAGGAGTTTTTCCAAAACAACAATTTTACCTCAATTTTCCTTTGTATGCTTCATCCATGTAGAATGAACCTTGCCATCGAACTTAGTTAAGTCACACTTCTGTAAATTCAGATTAAAGCTACTCTTACTAATATATTTGATGGTTGCCCTGGGTTCAGCTACAGCAGTCTTTTTTTCTCCTTAGTAGCTGGTGCAGTGCTGTGTTTTTGACTTTCAGTCTGGGAACAACGCTGATAACACCGATGTTTTTAGTTGCTGCTAAGTAATGTTTACTCTGACCAAGGACTTTCTCAGTCTCATGCTCTGCCAGGGAGGAGGGGAAGCCGGAAGGAAGCAGAGACAGGACACCTGACCCAAACCAGCCAAAGGGGTGTTCCATACCACAGCACGTCATGCCCAGTATATAAACTGGGGGGAGTTACCCAGAAGGCCCAGATCGCTGCTCGGATCGGGCTGGGTATTGGTTGGTGGGTGGTGAGCAATTGTATTGTTATTTCCCTTATCATTATTATCATTGGTGGTAGCAGTTGTGGTTTTATATTATACCTTAGTTACTGGACAGTTCTTATCTCAACCCGTGGGAGTTACATTCCTTCGATTCTCCTCCCCATCCCTCCGGGAGCAGGGGGAGGAAGAAGAAGGGGAGTGATTGAGCAGCTGCAGGGTTCCGAGTTACTGGCTGGGCTTAAACCATGACAATGTTTTTTCTTTGAGTGATGCTAAACCACTCATTTTGTGACAGACAGTGACTGCTCTAGCAGCAGCTGTTTTTCTTGTTCCTTCTATCATTAAAGTTTTTACCTTGATCCATGAGTTTTTTTCTTGCCATTCCCATTCTCTCTCCCGTTGTACTGTGATGGTGTGAGCAACCAATTGGGTGGGGCATACCTGCCAGCTGGGATCAACCCACCACACATCCAAAACCACCTTGAATAAATGCAGTTTTATATCAAGGTGATGTGATCTGCTGTTGTAATCAGCTTCAACCACTGCAGATCCTTTCATTAATTTAAATTATTTTAAGATAATTCTTGATTTTTAATGTATGTTTTAACACACCATCTTAGCTTTCCTTTAAAAATTACTTTAAAAATACTCACTGTATCAAAGATAACTGTACATGTTAAACTTGTAAGTCACTTTTCTTCTCTTCAGATTCATACCTCTGTCTTTTATTGGAATTAATATTTACTGAATCAATTAAACAATTTCAGGAAAAGAGGCATTACATTCTCAGAAACCATTAAGAAGGAGAGAAGACTTTTTCAAATAGACATGAAAGATTCTAAGAATATTTTAAGGCCATACTGTAAATAGAAATTGACTCATTTTTTTGAAAAGTAATATAGTAGTTCATCTTAGTTGAAAATAGACTTTTTAACTCCTGGTAGATCCCCAGTGAAACTAAAGACAGACTGATGAGAAACAGGAATTCAAACTTCCTGCTACAGTAGAAGTCAGTGAAAATAGATGAAAAAAACTTCTGTACTAGTGTGCGCACATCTATCAGTAGATTACACATTTGTAAACTTCCAGTAGAGATGACTGACAGAGGTCCTGAACAAGTGAAAGAATAACAGCTGGTTTCACATGCAGCTAAGACAGAAAACTGTACATTTTCCTCCTTTCATGAAATTAGGTGAAAGTGAAATCATAAAAGCTTGGTGAATTAAGCTAGCTAGTTCACTGCAGCTGAACTTCAGAAGCACTTACACAGAAGCACTCATAGCTCTTTTCACCCTGTTTTTTGAAACAGACAGTGAAGAATTCATAGAGAAGTGTAAAAGAGCAGAACTTCTACTTCAGATTGTAACAGCTCAATATCTTAGGAAGATAAATTCTAGAGTACAGTCTAGGTACTAAATTAAAATTCTCTCCCTCTAAAAGAAATAACTAAAAGATTCATCAAGATGGGTACTTGTCCAGAGTTCCCTTCAGGTATTGACTTTAATAGGCAAATATGCCTGATCTCTGTTGCTCCTGCTGCCACCACCAAACAATAGAGATGATGGTGGTAGCAGGGTCAGACTAGAAGTAGTCCAGAGAATGGAAAGGTGAAACTAGAAGGGTTTCCCATATTCAGAAATATTTTTGCTACAGAAATGTACACAGTATCTTGAGAATTTTTTAAGATCTAGTTCACCTTCTCATGCTGAAGCAATGTCAACCATAATTAACTGGATTTTTGACTTAATGGTTTGTAAAACTCTGGTGACTTGTTTTAGGTGACATCTTCTTACGCTTGCCAGTCTTGTAAAGATG
Source organism: Nestor notabilis (assembly GCF_000696875.1). Classification (NCBI taxonomy): domain Eukaryota; kingdom Metazoa; phylum Chordata; class Aves; order Psittaciformes; family Psittacidae; genus Nestor; species Nestor notabilis. Next base: position 3,181 of record NW_009929198.1, read on the forward strand.
TTTTTTTAATAAACAAACTAAATCTCCTTTATTATGAATTAAGCCAATTATGTTTTATCTTCTGTCAGATGAGAGAAACCTGGCATTGCCATTTGTAACCATTTTGCACAATGGAAGGAAAATCTCACATTACACCTTGGTTGTCTCTGTTCTAAACAGGTCCAGTTATTTAATGTTGATGGGGAGCCTCAAAGCATCTCTGTCTCCTCTTCAGTTACACTGTTCAAGTCGGGAAATTCATAGGCCCAGGTTATAAGATTTATCACTCTTGAAAATTGTTTTAGACAGACCAATGCAAAGCAAGAGTGGTCACCATCCAGCATTCAACTTCATGGATTTTAATTAAGTTTAACTGGTAAAATGAAAGAAATAAAAATCTAATCTAAAATTTGATACAGATCTAAAATTCAGAAGTTAAGGAAATAACAATAAATGCTTAATTTCAGCAATGTCAAAATATTGTTTAGCAGATGCATGCATTTAATTTTAAAACTAAGTAATAGTTTTATTAGCATGACACAAGAATTAAAAAAATACCCATGCCAGTTAGAGTATTTTGAAGTTTTTTTCCTGTTTTACATGCTGACAAATACTGACAAAACAGCATTTTCCAGCAAAAATGTTGCACTGACTTCTTTCAACCATTTTAACATGATTGTGACAGATTGCACAATATAAAAAGCAGTTCTATCAGCAAAAGAAACTTTACACATTACACCTACTATTTTTCCTCTTCTAAAGCATCTGCCACTGCTTTTAAAGGTCACATATTTCATATTTCAGTGTGTGTGGGGGGGGAAATAACTCTTCTTGAGAGATTAGCAAGGATGCTATACCAGCTTTGTTGCTCATTGGATAACTTCATTTATTACTCTTACTGTGGATAGCATCTGGAATTCATTTCTATGTAAATAGAGATTTCCATGTGTACAATGTTTCTACTGCAATAATGGAAACAAAGCAAAGTAATTAAATGAATGAGGTCCGATGTTTTGTTTCCACTAATTAAAATATCTTCTTCCTCTTTCCTATGGTACTACTGTGAAGCAAATATGGTATGATAAAAAGATCAGACCCTGTTTCTAATACTGTGGGGAAAATGCCTGTGCCCACTGCCAAGCATTTTAGAATTCGTTCAGTCCTTGCATTACAGGCCAAAAAAGTATGTCAGTCAGGGGCAGCAAAGAAAAGGCTTAGAGGAGGGGATTTAAGAAGGGAACTGGTTTAGAAAAACAGAAAAAAAAAGAAAGCCCAAGCGAACGATGTAAACAAGGACAAAAGAAAGGAAAACGTATGGAAACAGCATAGGCCATTACATATTAGCATATTATTCAAAGCTCCATTCATGGTCAATGGAGAGAAACAGGCATTTTTAGGGGTACTATAATTTCTGATTAATTTGGACAGTCTCACTTTTAAAATCTTCAGTTTTACAGAATTCCAGGCAATTAATCAGTGCCGGAAGTTAAGGGAGAAATAAGTGCTTCCTTTTCCTGTTAGGTATATCTGTTTAATACACGGTCCCAGTTTTCAGGAAAATTGAGTTCAGAAATCAGAGTTCAAGAAATAAATGTGTTTCTTGGTGTATTTATGGAGCTAATGATTGTGACAAGTTACATGACAGTTTAACCAAGCCAAGTGCAAGGTCCTGCACCTGTGTTGGGGCAATCCCAGGCACAGCTACAGGTTGGGCGGAGAAGGACTTGGGGGTGTTGGTTGATAAGAAGCTTAACATGAGCCGGCTTCAGTGTGCACTTGCAGCCCAGAAAGCCAACCGTATCCTGGGCTGCATCACAAAGAGCGTGACCAGCAGGTCAAAGGAGGTGATCCTGCCCCTAGGAGCTGCCCCAGGAGGTAAAGGGGTGTACCCCGGCCCCTCCACTCTGTTCTCATGAGACTTCACTTGGAGAATTGTGTACAGTTCTGGTGTCCTCCACATAAGAAGGACATGCAGTTGTAGAAGCAAGTCAAGAGGAGGGCCATGAGGATGATAAGGGGCTGGAGCACCTCCCTTGTGAAGACAGGCTGAGAAAGTTGGGGCTGTTCAGCCTGGAGAAGAGAAGGCGGTGTGGAGACCTCATAGCAGCCTTCCAGTATCTGAAGGGGCCTACAAGGGTACTGGAGAGGGACTCTTCATCAGGGACTGTAGTGGTAGGACAAGGGGTAATGGCTTTAAACTTAAACAGTGGAAGTTTAGGTTAGATAACAGGAAGAAGTTCTTTACTGTGACAGTGGTGAGGCAGTGGAACAAGTTACCCGAAGAAGTGGTAAATGCTCCATCCTTGCCAGTGTTCAAGGCCAGGTAGGACAGAGCCTTGGGTGACATGGTCTAGTGTGAAGTGTGCCTGCCCCATGGTGGGGGGGCTGGAACTAGGTGATCTTAAGGTCCTTTCTGCACACTGAAGCCGGCTCATGCCAAGCTTCTCATCAGCCACCACCCCCAAGTCCTTCTCCGCAGGACTGCTTTGAATCTCTTCTCCACCCAGCCTGTAGCTGTGCCTGGGGTTGCCCCAACACAGGTGCAGGACCTTGCACTTGGCTTGGTTAAACTTCATGAGGTTGGCATCAGCCCACCTCACAAGCATGTCAAGGTCCCTCTGGATGACATCCCTTCCCTCCAGCGTATCAACCGAGCCACACAGCTTGGTGTCGTCGACAAACTTGCTGAGGGCGCACTCAGTTCCATTGTCTATGTAGCTGACAGAGATGTTGAACAGGTTTGGTCCCAACATCGGCCCCTGAGGGACACCACTCGCTACATGTCTCCAGTTGGACACTGAACTGTATTTATTCAATATAAAGAAATTCAAAATAAATCAGGTTAAGTTTAAGCAACATATTTTAAATGGCGTACATCTAAATCAACTTTGCTCTTTAACAGAGTAGTATTTTCAGGTTTATTTCTCAACTCTAGATGTGTTTCCTCATCCACTCCCCTCCCCTCTAAACTTTTACTCTTTTGATGTTCTCATGGTGAGGTCCCCAAGGCTCTTCACTGACAGATCAGAAATGTAAAGATCACATGAATCTCAAAACAGAGTAGCACTTTCAATGAAAAGTCAGTTTAGGTGGATATCAAGCTGAAGACTCTAAGCTTTAAGGGTCTTGTTTATTTGAACCTGTGGTAGGTTGACCTTAGCCAGCTGCCAGATGCCCACCTATCCATTCTTTCACTGCTCTTTCTCAACAGGAAGGGTAGAGAAAATAATGTGAAAAAATTCATGAGTCAGCACAGACAGGAGATCCTTTACCAATTACCATTACAGGCAAAAGATATTCGATTTGGGGAAACTTACTTTATTTTACTCTATTACCAATTAAAACCAGAATTGGATGGTATGAAAAAAAAAAAGACAAATGTGAAAGCAATAAATTACACACACACACAACCCTTTATACACAGGCTCACCTTTACTTTTATTCCTCACTCTTCTACCACTTCCTCCCAAGTGGTGCAGGGGGATGGGGAATGGGGGACTGCAGTCAGCCCACAGCAGCTCCTCTCTGCTGCTCC
>NW_009929199.1:0-5373 GCF_000696875.1 Nestor notabilis
GCGGAAGGGAGAGGCGCCCGCTGGTGTGCTTTGGAGCACCGCCGTGTTGCTCCCAGGATCTGGAGTCCCTCTTTGGGTCCTTATCTGCATCTGCTTGTGTCAGGCACCCATCTGTGTTGCCCTTGTTGCTAGGTACTTATTCGTGCCTTTGGGTGCTCACCCGTGTCCCTCTGGGCACTTGCAGTGATCTCTGTGCGTCCCTGAGCACCCAGTGGGGTCCTGGGCCAACTACTTCAGACCTGAAAGTGAATCGATTCCCTGCCCAGTCTGAGGGCTTTGTGTAGCCCATCAGCTTGAAGCTCTTCCATCTGGGATCAGTGTACAGATGATCCGGAGCTGGTCTGTGTGTGCTGTGTCCGTGGGGTTTGGCACTCACTGGGTGGTTCAAGGGTCTCCTCCCAGCCTGACACAGCTTTATGTTATCAGCCCTAGGAAGGGATGGTTGGTTTGCTGCTGTGCTGAGATAAGGGGTAGCAGTGTGCCCCTGAGCTTAGAGAATGACCTGGATGTTGCTCCCTGGCTGTGGTGGTTTGTTGTCGGTGATACGGTATCTGCCACGGCCACCGCGGTGTTTGGGGTGAGGTGGTGTTGGGGTCCCATCACTGTGGCACTGAAGAGCTGCATTCCTGTGCCTTGGAGCAGTTGAGTGCTCGGCTCTCGCACCTCTGCCTGTTGGAGGCAGCCCTAAGGAGGATTCAGTTTCCTCAGCCTGCAGCGAGATGTGGGAGCCCCTTGGGACCGCAGGCAGGACACAGCCCTCCTCCGAGCTGCTGCTCACAGCTCTTCCCTTCTCGCTTCCCTTGCAGAGCACTACAAACACCACTGGTTTCCTGAGAAACCCTTCAAAGGCTCTGGGTATCGCTGCATCCGCATCAACCACAAAATGGACCCCATTATCAGCAAGGCAGCTAGCCACATCGGACTCAGCCTTTCACAGCTCTACCAGCTCCTGCCCAGTGAGCTCACGCTCTGGGTGGACCCCTACGAGGTCTCGTATCGCATCGGGGAGGATGGCTCCATCTGTGTCTTGTACGAAGCGACTGCAACGAAACCCGGCAGCTCCTACGGGGCGCTCACCTGCAAGAATCAGTTGATGTTAGGTCGCACCAGTCCTTCCAAGAACTACATCATGACTGTCTCCAGCTGAATACTCCTCTTGTCCTTACACTGCCAAGACACAGGCTACTGTATACCTCACCCGAGGATCTATTTTTAAGATGAAGAGCTATTTATATTTTTTAAAAAAATCCAAGAAAATCCAAAATTAAAATGTTTGGGCACCGCTTCGGGCGGGAGCGGTGTCTTTAGGTGCCTTTTTTAAAGCTGTTGCAAGCTTATGAGTTTTTATTCTGAAGCCGATATCTACCTAATTAGTGTTGGATGGTAATTTGGGGCTGGCTTGATCACTTGGGCAGCTTGGAATGGAGGATGAGGGGGAAGAGCCAAGCTGGGAAGTGTGGCTTGGTGGTGGCAGATTCTGTGTCACCTTCTCGCCACCCCGGTACCCAACACTATTGCTGTATTGCAGTAGTGTTGGGGAAGGGATGAAGGAGTTGCTGTCTTCCCTCTACTAACTTCATTCCTCAGCTGGTCTGATCTCTCTGGGGCCTGGATAAAGTGTTTGGGGGAAGCTCACCTCAGGGCTGGGTGATGCTGGGGACCCTGGATCTCTCTCCTTTGCCTTTGCACATCTCTGGACCCACTTTACTCCGTGAGTATTGCAGCTCTGCTCTGCCCCACTCCCAGCACAAAGCGAGGGGGACTGTGGCCTGTCTCATCCCCTCTGTCTTTCCTATCTGCTGCTGAGAGGGGCCATGTGGGTAGCTGTGTCCTGTGGAGTGGAGCAAGGCAGAGATGCTCTGGGGGTCAGGCTGTGCAGAGGAGGTCCCCAAGATGAATATTGCAGCACTGGAGCACTGTTGGGTCCTGGTGCTCCCTGGTACCTGAACCACTGAGCAGCTGTGAATTACAAAGCCTTTCTGCTATGTGCAGCTTAGACATCAGCCCATGACCCACACTACTCTGTGTGGCCTCCTGTGAAAGCTGTCTAATCCAATGCTGATGACTTGCCGAGTCACTTCTCAAGAAGAGCTGAAGCAACTCACCTTGTGCTGTGGAGGTTGGTGTATGAGAACTCCCTTTTCCTTTAATCAGAAGTATTTGGGGCAGTCTCTTTCCCCATATGTGGGATGGTTGGATGCTTTGGTGTCCTAATGCTGCTTTTAAAGTCACAGCACTTCCTTCTCCTCCCGCTCTGGGTGATGTGGCTGTCCCTGGGAGCCGTCTCCACTGACACCTTGGTAAGGGGCATCTCTTGGTACACAAGTTTTGCACAATTCATGCCTGATCCTGTGCTCTGTCTATTCAGGAGAAACTCCTCTTGTAGTCCCAGGGGTGCTGGGACTGCACCTGCCCCAGTGGTGGTCAGGATTTGACCCTTAAACCATGCTGCCAACTACAAATGGGGGTGGAAGCTGAAACTGCTGCCCCAGGAGCTTGACCTACCTATTGGGAGTGAGCCTTTACCAGGGTGTTGTATGTCTGTTGCCTTTTTACTTACCAACTCCTCCAGTGATGCTGGGAGAAGCGATGGAGAAAGCGGGACCTGGACATGGTGGCTGTAATGAAGCTTTCCCAGCTCTGTCTCTCAGCACATGGGGTTTAACTTCCCTCTTCTCTGACCTGGCACTGACTGGTCTAACCAGAGTTATCCTTGCCCAGCCTTTGATGAATTAAGTTCTCAGACATTTGTGCAATATGTTTCCACATCTTGGGTGCTCTGGGGGGAAGAAGGAAGCCTCCAACCACCACAGTCCTTAGCCTGGGTTTCAATAGTTAAGAATAATTCAGCGCAAGTCCCCATCTCTGACCTCTTATTGTGGCAAAGGAAGCTCAGCTTTTTGTAAGCCTCAAATCCTGAATTCCGGAACTGGAAAAGCAGCCATTTGAAAGTGTTAACTGGTGAGTTGTTTGTCCTTGCAACAGGAATAGCAGACGGTGGCTCTGGGGTTGCATCACTTCCCTCTCTGCATCACTTGTATTTCTCATGTCGGCAAAGCTGAACTGAAGCACTTGGGGCTTTTCCCTTGGTGAACTTGTGCAATAGGTGACCTCACCGAGAGGGGAGCACTTGGGAACTCCCAAAAAGCCACCTTCCTTTTCAAAGAAAAGGGATCTTGGTGCTTCTTGGAGTCCTCACTCAACCTGCTCATGTGGAAAGCCCATGGTGAGAGCTGCAGCTGGTGTTTGCTTTGCTGGACCCCTTGGCTAGATGGGGAGTTTCCTGAAGGCTGGTACTTCCTTGGGTTCTTGTTTCTCATGTTCAAAGCATGTTACTCCTTTTTACTCCTTTCCCTTCCTTTTACCAGAAAAGTTCTTCAGGAACAGCCCACACCAAAGGAATACACTAGAACTACTCTTAACATGCCCTCACTTCCACAACTAAAATAGCCAAGACTCCTTTTTGTCCCTAGTGTGGAGGAGTCTGATGGTAAAGGTGTTGGATTTTGGCTTCAAAACCCAAACTTGGGGTATAATCCATTTCTCTCTTGTAGCTGGTTACACATAAAGCTGTGAATTACTGTTCTCTTGCCTTCTGCCTCCGAGCCTGACACTCCACCGTGGTACTGAGTGTGCGTGTATTGAGACAGTGGATTTGAGGGGGTTCCTGTTGTTTTTTTACCAGCTGGACTGTTGACCAGGACCTGCTTTTGTATTTGGTGCAAATGGTGACGAGTTTGTAAAGCTACACGTGGAGGGAGTGGATGGTTCCTATAACTGTATAGTAGTCTTTTTATATCCTGAATGTACAGATCCTTTGTCAGATGTATGCTTTTGTTACTTTAATAAATATGTAGCAGCATAAATGGTCCATGGTTTCTTGTTGGAAGCTGGTGAGAGGAGGGTGAGGGTTGGGATTGCAGCCCAAATCCCACGCTGGGAGTGCTGTGGGCTTGGCTCAAGTGTGGGTGGCTCTTAATATCCAGCTGTGTCAAGGAGCTTTAGAAAGAAGCTGCTTAGTCAACATGCTGATTCTAACCCTGACCCTCCAAACCCATGGAATTGAGGCTGGGAATGGGTTTGGTGACTAACACATGGGGCTGTGGGTGTCCTGCCCTGTGCTGACTGCGGTGTTCTGGCTTGGGGAGCAGCACTGCAGGAATCCCGTGTCCTGCCAGGGCATGAAGGTGTTATGTAGTCAACTGCCCAACCCTGGGAATGGCATTAATGCAGCAATTAATGACCTGAGTGCGGTGCTGGGGCAGTTCCTAGCTCAGCATCCCTGAGGAATCCTCAGCAGAGGAAGGGTGCGGGATCATGAGACTGGAACACTTAAGCCGGTGGAGGATGCTCTGGGCTTGTCATGGCAAAGGCAGCCGGGTTGATTCACAACAGATCCTGTTTTGGCTGCATGGAGAGGCTGTGGCTGCAGCCCTGCTCCCTCAGGTGGGGATGTCCAGCTCATGTTTAACCCCTCTCTGCTCCCCTCTTCAAGCTGACCTCATCTAAAGCCCTTCACTAAATCATCTTGTTTCAGTCCAAAACTCCATTTGGGAGCACTTAAATCACATCACAGCCTGCAGGGTTCCTGGTGACTTGAGGGCACAGGCCTGTCCCCACTGTTCTCCCTGGTGGGGACAAAGCTGCTTTGGTCACAACATGCCACCCCTGAGACGAAAACAACCCATGGGGTGATCTCTGCTCTGTCAGAGCTGCTCCTGTTTGAACTCAGCCCTTCATTAGTTCCCATGAGCACACCCCAATTGCTGCTGCTGGTGGAACAGGGATGGCAGGAGGAGCTGGTGTCCTGGGAGTCATCCCAGTTCAAAGGCTGGGTGAAGTCAGATGAGGGTGGCCTTCCTCCCTCCAGCCTGGCTGGACCAGTGTACCATGTTCTGTGGCCCATTTTCAGGCTGGTCCATTGTGCTGTGGTCCGTGCCTGGCATCTGGGCCACCATCACTGAAAATGTGAGATAAAAATACAGCTCTTACACCATGGAGTATCCAGTGAGGAGTCAACCAGCCCCTGGCAGCCTTTTAGTAACTGACTCATCTACTATTCTTAGTTTGCTCGTCATTTTTCTGCTGGCAGGATCCTGGTTCCTGGTGTACAGGCTGGGTTAGTACCAGAGGAGCTTCTTTATCTGCCTCCCCCCAGGTCCTATCTGAGCCTGTTGATGCTGCATATTTTCTCACTGAGAGATCCCTGAGTGCTTCACAGCATCAGCTCCAGGGCGCAGGATGGGACCCAAATGCCCCGGCGCGCCTGGAGCAGCACTGAGAAAGACTGAAAGTAGAATCGTGGGATCCAAACTGGTTTGGGTTGGAAGGGACCTTAAAGCTCATCCGCTTCCACAGGCAGGGACACCTTCC
>NW_009929199.1:5640-6445 GCF_000696875.1 Nestor notabilis
AGCCCCAGCCCCGGCGCTTGAGATGCCTCCAGCTCTCTCCTTTATGACCTGTTGGGGGATAAAAGGGGTTTGTTGGCGGCAGCAACTGGTGCATGGGGACAACTGCTGCCATCTGCGCGCTGGGGCCGCGCCGGGGCCGGGTTTTGTTTCTCCTTTCATGCACCACTAAACTTTGCACCTTTTGTTTCCCGGGGAGCGGAGCGGCCTCAGCAGCGACGGGTCAGGGCAGGGCTCGCCGGGGGGGTTAGCGCCTCCTGTTATGTGTGATAACAGCAATGGTTCTTATTTAGGGGGCTGTCGTGTTGGGTAATGTGGTGCTGAGCACCCCCAGTCCCCCCCCTGCTACAGGGTCCCTGGCGCACGAGGTGCCCCGGCACTGGACTGCAGCTGCTGATGCTCAGTGGGGCGCATCCCACCCCAAAGAGTGCCGTGGGTCTGTCCCAAAGGGATACCATGTCCCTTGTTCCCAAGGGATGCCATGTCCCATGTCCTTGAGGGAACGCCGTGCCCCTTGTTCCTAAGGGACATGAAGCCCCGTGTCCCCAGGGGTGCCATGCCCCCATCCTGAAGGATGCCATGCCCCTTGTTCCCAAGGGACACCATGCTCCTTATCCCAAGGGATGCTGTGCCCCATCCCTGGGAGATCCCATGCCCTGGCAGCAGCAGTGAGGAGCAGGCAGGGGATGGTGGGAGCAGCCAGAGGCTGCGTTCGCTGCTCCGGGGCAGTTTGTGCTTCCTTATGGAGCGGTGCCTGGGGTTTGTTCAGGACTTGGAGCCATCATCTGCTTCATGCTGAGCCCCGGCT
>NW_009929199.1:6476-8100 GCF_000696875.1 Nestor notabilis
GCCCAGCCTGGAGCTGGGAGCTGGGACGAGCCCTGCGTGTCCTGGAAGCGCGTTTCCCAGCTCCGAGGAGTGATGGAGGAGGGATCATGGCACTGACCCAGGAAGGCCTCATGGGGCCACATCTGAACTACGCAGGCAGCGTGCAAGGAGCTGCCAGCCCCACAGCCCAGAAGGAGAAGGATTCAAGGGTGATGCTGGGGTCTGAGCCCCAGGACCCTCCAGCTCGTGTCAGGAGGTGCTGGAGCATCCCTCAAAGGGGCTGGTTCCTGCCCCATCCCCTCTGCCAGGGCCTCTCATCCCAATGGGTATCCCTGGAAGCTGTAGGTGTTGATGGCTGGGGGATGCAACACCCTCTCCTTTGGGAAACTCTGGGAAATGTGTTATTGGGAACCGGCTGGAGGCAACAATGTCCCTAAGCCCCACTTGTCCCCAGCATTCCCAGCTGCCAGGCGAAGGGCGAGGCCCATTTTCCCTCTGACAATGCCCTTTTACCAGGGAGTTTGTTTCTATTATAGCACCGGATAAAGCAGAGCAGGGGACGGCCGGGGCTGGAGAGGAGCAGCTGCCTCCGCCAGGGCTTTGTTGTGAGTTAAAAGGCCGGGTCGGGGCTCAGACACCCCATACGGTCCCATAGAGCATCCCCTCCTGGTCCCCATGGGGGGCTCTGCAGAGGGACTGTCTGGGATCTGCCCCAGCAACTTCCCCCCCCCAAGCACAGACCATGTTTTGGGGGGGCTTAGAGGAGCCTGACGGGCGTCTCTGCCAGTGTGTGGGGCGCTGAGCTTCCCTCTTCCTTCCTTTGTCCCCTTTGGAATGATGCTGGTGATGGGGTTCAGCTCCAGCCCCAAGGCCGTGCTCCTGGATCCTATGGAGGGTTGGGGTGTCAGAGCAATGAACCCCCCTTCAGAGAGGGAGGAGAGGAGTGATGCTGAGCCTGTGCCCCACATGCAGGGCACAGGGCTGGGATGTGGAGCACAGACAAAGCCTGGCTTGGCGTTTCCCACACGTGCTGCAGGACAGATGGCGAGTGGAACAAAAGGAGAGGCAAGAATGGGAGCTGAACAGATTGGGAATTTCCTGCCCCATCCCCAAAATCCCATCTCCATTTGCTGCCAATGTGGAGCAGCAAGAGCAGGACCCCCCTGTCCCTCCAAGCCGCAGTCTTGTCCCTGTGAAACAGGACCATGGCTCATCCCTTGGGATCCCGGTGTCGTGCTGGCCCCTGTTCCTGCTGCCTCTGCACTTTCCTTATCTCTTCCTGTGGGCTGGATCCAAGCAGCCGATTAATAATCAACCTTTATTGCCCATTGCAGACGTGGTGGTGGCACCGTGACCCAGCCACCAGCCCTTTTGTCCCCTCAACGCGGCCAAGGTTTGAGGTGAAGAACTGAGCAAAGGGAAGTACAGGGATGGGCCCATGCCTGGAATCCACGTCCCTGGATGGGGCAGCTGGCTCAAACCCATTTTCCAAAGGGAAATACTTCCAGGGGTTGTTTTTAAGCACCAATCCTGTGCTTCCCAGGGAAATGTGCTCCTGAAGGAATGTTTGTAAAGGGCTTGGGAAGGGTTCAAGCTGAGGGATAAAAGAAAGTGAAGAAAATGTGGGGGGAAAGAGGCTGGAAAG
>NW_009929200.1:0-221 GCF_000696875.1 Nestor notabilis
CGGGGGCCGGTCCCACTGCCGAAGCCCAGCCCGGGGCCGCGGGTACGTGTCCTGCCCCTGGGAGGGGGGGATCGGCGCTGCTGTTGGCGTGGGAATCGGCGTGTTGCTGTGTGCGGGGCTTGCACAAGTGGGTTTCCAAGCGCCTACCCTTGAGGAAGGCGATGGCCACGTGTTGCACGTAGGTGCATGCTTGCACACGCGTGTGCAGGCGGGGGGTTTGC
>NW_009929200.1:234-9997 GCF_000696875.1 Nestor notabilis
GTTTCTGGAGCCGTGTGTATGTGCAAGCGTGTCATACGCAAGTGGCTGTGCCCAGGCATGCATGCAAAAGGGTTTCAGGTGTTTGCACAGATGCACATGGGTGTGCTCACACACGTGTGTTGCGTGCACGCTCTGCCACACAAGAGGTTGCACACTGATGCTTGTATGCTGATGCTATTGCTTGTGGGTGCTGGCAGACGTGTACAGGAGCACACTTCCTCCATGAGCGTGGTACACAGACATGCTCACACGCAGTCACACGGGTGTTTGCATGCAGCTGCCAGCTTCCAGCCTGGGGCCCAGCTTCATTCCAGCCTGGGCTTCTTCAGCGTGTGAGTGCTCCAGGAGCGCTGGAGCAGGCCGGACCCTTTTTCTGTGTGGCTCTGGCTGCTCCAGCAGACCTGGCATCACACAGCACCAAATCCATGAGTTGGAGGCTGAGATATGGGAGAGGGTCTGGGGGGGACAGGACATCCCCACCTGAGTGTCTCCACATGTGGGTGCATGCCACGTGGACACAAAGCACTGCTCACTGCATCCTCACACATCCTGATGCTGGCTCCTTTCTGCTCTTGGCCAAGCAGCAAAGCTCCAAAACACAATTTCCCCCTAGTATTTTTCCCTTTGCTGGATGCTATTCAGCCAAAAAAAAAAAAAAAAAAAAAAGGGGAAATAAAGCAGCCAAGAGGATTTGTGTTCCATGGGACATGGAAACGACACCATGGGACACCAACACCCTGTTGTCCCCCATCTTCAAGCACAGCAGGGAAAAAGAAATCCTATTAAAGCAACACTGCAAATGCCTGTGCATATTCTCTCCATGCCTGGTATTTTCTGCTGGAAACAACCCCAAAAAAATGGAGGCGGGGGATGCTTTGCTGTCCCACACCCCTATCCCTGGATTTTGGGCTGGGGAAGCTGGAACCAGCAGCTCCACTTGCAGCCGGTAAAGCGATTTTGTAGGCGTTTTGGCCAGAGCTGCCAGGACCTGATGCCTGATTTAACCCACTCCCAGCACTAAAGCTGGGCTTTGTAAGCCTGATTTAACCCACTCCCAGCACTAAAGCTGGGCTTTGTAAGCCTGCAAAGCTTTTCCAATTGCAACTTTGCTGTTGGCTTTGATGTGCATATCTTGGTGACACCAGCAGGTTCAGGGATGTGTTGCAGCATCCTGGGATCTGTGTGGTTTGTCCTTACCAAAATCAAACCTCCTTTGCTTAGGGCGCATCACCTGAGCACAGAGGATGCTGGCTCCAGCCTGGCAATAGCGTCCAACGGTACTGTCATAGAATCACAGGACATGTCAAGTGGGAAGGGACCCGTAAGACTCATCATAAGTCTCTGCTCCTCAGAGACTACCTAAAACTAAACCATATGACTAGCCAACCCCCAGACACTCCATGAACTTTGACAGGCTTAGCGCCATGACCACTTCCCTGGGGAGCCTGTTTCAGGGATCCTCTCAGTGAGGAACCTTTTCCTCATGTCCAATCTGAACTTCCCCTGATGCAGCTCCATTCCATTACTTCATGTCCTATTGCTTGTCACCACATTCAAGAGATCAGCACCTCCTCTTCCACTGTCCCCCTTGAGGAATGTGTAGACCGTGTTGAGGGCACCCCTCAAACTTCTCTTTTCCAACCTGAACAAGCCAAGTGACCCCAGCCACTCCTCATAAGTCTTGCCCTTGAGACTCTTCACCATCTGGGTTGCTTTTCTCTGAACACACTGTCATAGTCTGATGTCCTTCTTTTATTCAGGTGCCCAAAACTGCACTCAGGACTCGAGGTGGAGCTGCACCAGTGTGGTGTAGAGTGGGACAATCACCTCCCCTGACCAGGTAGAGATGCTGTGCTTGATACACCCAGGACATGGTTGGCCCTTTGGGCTGCCAGGGCATGCTGTTGACTCCTGTTCAACTTGCCATCAATGCAACTCCAGATCTCTTTCTGTGGGGCTGCTTTCCAGCCTCCTGTCCCCCAGTTTGGACATATAACCAGGGTTACCCTGTCCCAGGTGGAGAATCCAGTACATGCTCTTGATAAATGTCATAGAGTAGGTGGTTGCCCCACTCTCTGGTGTACATTGATCTCTCTGTAAGGCCTTTCTACCCACAGCTCCTCCTAGTTTAGTATCACCAGCAAACAATGTATATTCAATCCCTTCATCTAGGTCATGTATAAAATCATTAAAGAGTACTGGCCCTAAAATCAAGCCGTAGAGAACCCCACTGGCGAATGGCCATCTGTCCAATGTGACCCCATTTACTACAACCCTTGAGTCAGTTGCTCACCCAGCATATGATGGACTTGTCTAGGTGTGTGATGGACAGTTTGCACAGGAGGATACTGTGAGAGACAGTGTTTAAATCTTTCCTAAAATCGAAATCCACCACATTTACTGGCTTTCCTTGGTCCACTCCATGGGTGACCTTGTCAGAGAAGGAAATTCAGTTTGTTAAACAGCTCTTTCCTCTCATGAACCTGCACTGGCCATGACCATTGACTGCATTGACCCCCAAGTGTTTCTCAGTAACTCCCAGGATAACCTTCTCTGTAATTCATCAGGCACTGAAATGAGACTGACAGGCCTGTAATTACCAGGGCCTTCCTTCAAACCCTTCTTGAAAACTGGGACAACATTTGCCAGTTTTCAGTCAACTGGGACCTCCCCAGACTTCCAAGACCATTGGCAAATAACGGAGAGTGGTACTGAGATGACATCAGTCAGCTCTTTTGGTACTGTGGGATGAGCCCCATTGTGCATCTACCTGTATGAGCAGGTCTCCAGCAAGTTCAGGATGGACTGGGAGTTCATGATCCCCCAGTCACAGCCTTCCAACGCAGGACTCCGGGCATCCCAGAGCCCATCCTCAGTGCTGGAGACAGAGGCGAAGGTGGCATTAAATGTCTCTGCTTTGGCTGTGTCCCTGTTTGTGAGGTCACTGATCTCATCAAGCAACAGATGGACGTTATCGCTGATCCTCCTTTTGATATTAACATACTTTAAAAACCATTTTTGTTGTCCTTCACTGTGCTGGCCAGCTTGGATGTTCATCAAGCTTTGGCTGCACAATTTTTCTCCCTACAGTGGCAATGAGCACCTCCGTAATCCTGCCTTTGCTCCCAATGCCCATATGCTTTCCTTTTCCACCTGAGTCCTAGCAACAGATCCCAACTGAGCCACGCTGGACTTCTGCCCCACTGGTACAGGAGAGCAGGGGCTGCTGGTGAGCCAGGGGCAAAGAGAAGCTTATCAGAGGTAGAAGGTTAATTACATCAGACATGCCCATGTTGCCTTTGGCCTACACTGAATCACAGCTATGTCCCTGGGGTTTGGTGGTGCTGGGGATGTTCCCCCTGCCCTGATTCCTTGCTAGGCTCCGAGAAAGAATAAGCAAAAGAGAACCTGGCATTGCTGTGAGCAGTACGGGGTGTTGCTTGGGTGCAGACCTTGCTGTCAGCCACCTTTCCCCCCAACCCTGTACCAGAGACACATCCTCCTCCCCAGCTTGGTGCTGCCAGCACGCCCCAGCAACACAGCAGACCACACTGTTGACCCTGCTGGCTTTCAAGCTGCTTGCCAGAGATCTGCAGTCATGGGCTTGGGTGGCAGTGGGGTCCCAGTTCCTGCTGGGGTGACAGAGGGAGGCAGAAGCTTTGTCCCTACCATGCCATGCCATAAATGCCTTGTTGGGCTGTGCCATGCCATGCCATGCCATGCCATGCCATGCTATGCCATGCCATGCCATGCCATGCCATGCCATGCCATGCCATGCCATGCCGGCTTCTCCACACAGAGCTGTGTCATGCCATGCCATGCTGTGCATGTTCCGTGCTGTACCATGCTTCTCCATACCATGCCATGCCATGCAGTGCTGTGCCATCAGGCAGGCACCCCCAGCATGCCTGCCCTGCCTCCTCTCACAGGCAGCAGCTGAGGGATGATACGACCAGAATCCATATGCATCTGCTGGCCATGCTTCTCCTGCTGGGCACACCACTGGCCACTGATGCCAAGGGGCTCTGCCAGGTCACTGCCACCCTGATGCACACTGGCCTTCCCTGCGCTGTGGCATGGATGGACACTTCCACTTCCTTCTCCTTTTCATCAAGGTCTTCAGCATCTATATCCAGCACTACCTCCTCAAGCTCTGCCTCTTCAGGAGGCTGGTTTTGTCTTCAAGAGAGGTCTGTATGGGTGCCGCTCCATCAGTACCTCTGAAGGCTACAGGAATGGAACTATGTGAATGCCAGCTCACTGAGCACCCTGTGGACCCTGGACACCTCTGACACCCCATACACCCCAGGCACTGCAGGCACAGCATGGACCCTGAGCTTTCCAAGCACCCTGGACACAGCAAGCACACTGGGGACTCCAAGCACACCGTGCACCCTGGGCACACCAAGCACCCTGGATGTGCCAGGCACCCCGGGCACCCCAGGGACCCTAGGTACATGGAGCTGACCCAGGGCTGAGGCCAGCAGGAGCCAGACATAGCAGGGTGGCTGGCGAAAAAGGACTGGGCAACAGTGCTGGGGCTCACCTGGGTTCTGGCTTTCTTCAGCTTCAGCATCTTCCTCATCCCTCAACGTCTTCCTCTAGCTCTTCACCATCCTCAGTACGCTGCAAGGTCAGTGAGGAGCACTGGTGGGGAGCTGGGGGGCAGGCACCCTGTGACTGGGAGGAATCATATAATCCCAGACTGGTTTGGGTTGGAAGGGACCTTAAATCTCATCCAGTTCCAACCCCCTGCCATGGGCAGGGACACCTTCCACTAGAGCAGGTTGCTCCAAGCCCTGTCCAGCCTAGCATGGAACACTTCCATAGAAGCGGTGTTCTTGTTGCCTTCCTGCTCCGCACAGGGGTTTGGTGCACCGATGGCAGTGACCTCGTTGCCACCCACCCACAGATCCCTTTGTCTGCCTCTGGTAGGTCAGCATGTGCTGCTGGAGCAAGCCAGGCTCTGCCAGCAGCAGTCCAGGTGTGCTCTTGGTGCTGGAGTGAGGGGCTGTGAGCTGCTTGCTCCCCGAGGACATGGTGCGACAGCTTCCCCCAGCCGGTGCTGCAAATGCTGAGTTTCTTCAGAAGCAGCCACGCTCTGCCTTGTCGTTAGTGAAAGTTCCACTAGATGGCATGACGATTTTGAAGATGGTCCCAGCTCTGGATTGTGCACAGAGCAGTGCCGGTGCTGCCGGTTAGACGTGAGGGAATGTCTGAGCCCCTTGGAGAGCTGCTACCATGCATCTCACAAGGGACAGGAAGGAGTGGGGGCTCTCCAGCTGCATCCCCACTGCCCATTTGATGCCAGCACGGCTGTGCGCTGGCGAGTGTGGCTGTAAGGCACGCCCAGCCCCCCAACCCTGCGTTTTCATCCCACCAACAGCTCTCCTGCTCACCTTGCAGGATGAACACCATCCGCGGCCCGAGGTCACAGGCAAAGGGGTGAGCAGGGCTGCAGCTTGGCAGTGGGCGGCCGTGCTGGCGTGGAGAGGGTGGGAAGCAGGAGAACCGATAGCTCGGTTTTCCTCCTGCTCTCAGTTAGGAATTCGGACCCTGTGCAGAGCTCCTCACTGTGCTCAGTTTATTGGGGTTTAAGCAGTTCAGCTTGTGAGAGATAAACAGTGAGGACAAACTGCAGGGACTAAACCATCAGCTGGGTGTGATGAGCTAGCCCTCAGCCCCTGCTGCATCCCCAAACTGCGCCCATGGCGTTGCCTTTCCAGTGCCTGAGATTTTGGAGGTGGGATCCCACTCTGCCCATGCTGATGCAGAGCAGCAGCACAGCACCATGATTCCAGCATGGCTGCGCATCCACCCCTAGTGACAGCAAGGTCTCCACCAGCCATGTGCTTGTAGCTTGCTGGTGCTGCCGGTTCTGCTCCAGTGGCAGGGAACTGGGAATCACTGGGCAGGCTCATGGGGTGACACACTGCCTGTCCCGGCCTTCCTGTAGCGTTTCCCCTCCTGACTGCTTCCCGGGGCCTGGTTCTGGGCAGCGTAGGAAGCTGTCAGCTATTGTTCTTTGTTCCCTGCACAAAGGGCAGCCAGCACTGTGGAGTTTCCATCCCTCCTGCGGTCAGCCAGGACAAAAGCCCATGATCATGGTCCCATGGTGTGGCAATGAGCTGGGCATACCTCACTGCTCCAGTGGCTGGCTTAGCTATTAAGGAAGAAGCCTGAGGCTTTGGTGAGGTGCCAAGTGCTCAGCTTGTCACCCATAAGCCCTTCCATGGGAGAGTCAATCCTGGCTGTGCAGCTCCAGCCCCTCGGTTGCTCTTGGGATGCACCTTCCATGCCCCTTCTCCACATCTTGGGAGATTTTGAGGCTTGTGGTGTGTGTCCTGGCAGTCACACTGGCTGCTGGCATACACACTTGAACTGGTATGTGGATACACCTTGTTCCTGTACCCAGTGACACTTGGAAAACAATTGCTGGCAGTTGCCTCCCAGTAGTGGGAACATGGCACCCACAGGGCATGGTGGTCACTGGGGAGCTGGGTCCACTGGGGACCAGTAGGATACCCCTGACCCTGGAGAGCTGCCCATTGCTGGCAAACAGGGGCAAAAAAGGAACTTGTTTGAGGCTCCAACATTCCTGGGATGCCCTGGGAGTGCAGGGTGGGATCCAACCTCCCACCCCTGGTGCCCCACAGTACCAGGGCCCCACGGGCAGAAGTTGAGCTGGCCCCCCCAACCTCCCCAAGGAGAAATAATTGTATTCACCTTCCCCTGCACCTTACTGGGATGAGGCCAGTGCTGGTCTGATGGGTGTGTGCTGTGTGTGTTGTGTTCGGTCCTGTTTTCCCCAGGAAAGGTGGCTTGGTGTCACCGCAATGCCTTCAGGCCCTGGTGCCAGCCCAGCCCCAGGAGCAAAGCTCTGGGATTCTTGTAAATTCTCTGTATTTTTGGGAAACAAGCAGCCAGGGAAGAGACTAACTCTGTTTGGGAGTGGGAGCAAGACCTTGGCTCCATTTTGGGATCCACCTCTGGGACTTGGCTGTGATTCCTGCGTCCCACGGTAGCATCCTCACCCAGTGCTTGTGCCAATACCCCTGGGGACCAATCTTCCCCCAGACTTCCCTGACATCATCGCAGGTTTATGCGCAAAGCTGAGCTGAAGCAAGTAAGTCAGGTTTATTGCTCTGTCTGTGGTTGGGTTTTACAGCCCTGGCTCGTATGGAATTGCTCTTATTGTTGCTGCCTGACAGAGAAAGCCCGACTTGGTGTGGGGGGGACCCACCTCCCCATTTGATGCATGTTTGGGAGCAAGGCTGAGAGAGGTGAAGCAGTGGTGATGGGGGAGCAGGAGCACCCACAGCTGATCAAGGCAGTTGAGGAGTTTCCTTGGGATCACCATCCTCCAAGGCTCTCAAGAATGGCATTGCTCACTGGATTTGCACAGGGCACCTCCAGGTATCCCCTCTCACCAGCACTCATCTGCTTCATCATCCCCATTCTCACCCTCCTCCTTCACTCACTGGAGCTGAGCCTCACTTGTGCTTGCACCTCCCTTGGGAACACCATTGTCTCCCAAGGGGCTCTTAGTGGGGGGTCTCAGCACCCTGGGCTGGGGCTGCCACTGCTTGGCAGCAGGGCTGGCACTCACTGGCTTGCCTTCTGCTTCCCATGGCACCTCCGCCTGTACTTGCCCCTGTTCCCATACTTGCCACGCTTTAGTTGGCAGCAGCCTGGCAGGACATGCCCTTGCCTGTCCTCACCATTCTATCTCATGGCTTCGCCACCGCGCTCCTCCAGCATGCTGCCAGCACTGGGGCCTTGAGGAGCTTTTATGAAGTTTTAGGGCTCTTAAGGTTTTTTGGGTTTTTAGAAACTCTAAGAGTATTTTGGGGGGGATCTTTTAGGGGGTTTAGGATCTTTTAGGGCATTTAGGAACTTCATGTTTTGGGAGATCTTTTAGGAGATTTTAGGGCTTTAGGAGCATTTAGAGCTTTTAGGAACTTCAAGGGGTTTTTTTGGATCTTCTAGGAGCTTTCAGTGGTTTTAGGAACTATTAAGGCTTTAGGAACTTTAAGCATATTTAGGAGCTTTTAGAGCTTTAGGAGCTTTTAGGGCTTTTTGAAGTTTTTAGGATCTTTTACAGATTTCTGGAACTTTTTTTTTTTTTTTTTATCTTCTAGGTTCTTTTAGGGGTTTTTTAGGGGTTTTAGGATCTTTTAGGAACTTCAGGGTTGTTTTTTTCTTTTTTATCTTCTAGGAGCTTTTAGGGCTTTAAGAACTTTAAGGTTATTTAGGAACTTTTAGGGCTTTAGGAGCATTTAGGGTTTTCCAGAACTTTTAGGGCTTTGAGGAACTCCCCAGCTGGAGCAATAAGCCCCTACCAGGCTGAGCGAGTGCTGCTGGCCTGAGCCCAAGGGCAAACGTCCCTTGCAAGGGAAAACACAAGGATTTCCTCCCTCTCCCAGCTCAGCCAGCGTCTTTGAAGACAGAAGCACTGCCTGACGATTTACGGGTAATCCCGATAACATCAACAAGTGCAGGCGTCGACCTAAAATTAACTCCTGATAACGTCATGTACGGATAAAAGGCTCTTTGTTCCATCAACAGCGTCAGATGGCCTAAAATGTCTTTTCCTCCCTGGGAAGTGGGGCTGTACCTGATCCCCCACTCCAGGAGTACCTGATCCTGCGGGAGCTGCCCCTGGATTTAGCAGCGGTGTTCCCCGGAGGCAGATTTATGGGTTTCTCAAAGGAGCTGGTCAGGATGACCAGAAGTGAGAGGATTGGCTTACCATGATACTCCCGCGGCTCTGGCTGCCATGAGCATGTGTTTTGGAGCTGGCTCCGTTCCTGTGATCTGGGAATGGTTGGCCTTCAAAGATGGTCACATTAGCCACGCTTCAGCCACGTGAGCCGCTTCCCGTGAGAGCCTTTTCCTGTGGGAACTGGGGACATTCGGGGCTTGCAGCTGGCAATCAAACCAAGCTGGGGCACTGGGAGCATGGGGGATGTTCCCCACTTCAGGCATGCCAGTGCAGCCATGACACCTCCAGTGCTTTTTATCTCCATTGCCTTCCCTGTGGAGCGGGAGGTTGTTTCTTCCCCCAGCAGAAAGAAAAGCCTCATTCAAGCCATTGAAAATATCTGCAAGGGCAACTCTTTTATTTACCCACGACACTTCCCGGAGCTCTCCCTGCCTGCCCTCCTCCCTCCAGCTCCTGGCAGCACCGGCTCCCCCCTGCATGGCTACTTTCAGGACACACAAAGGGCTGGACGCGGGCACTGCTGGCAGAGCCTTTGGCAGCTCCTCCAGTGCTCGTTGCTACCACGACATCTCCAGCACCAGCTCCCATTGCGGGGTCCCGAGGGCAAGGGGCCCGGTGCTCAGCTCCAGTCTTGGGATAGGTGGTGGGAGCTGGCGGGTCACATCCAGACTCTGCGCCTCCCTCCTCCAGGGATGTGCTATGGGGGGCACCAGATCCCCCCGGTTCGGGGCCTGGGCTGTGTGTCCTGCTTCTCGCTGCCCTCATTTCCTGCAGGAGCAGGGCAGGGTTCGCAGGGACACGCTGTCCCGGCTGCTTTCTCATTAATTGTTATTATTTAATCCCGTTTGCAGCCAGACATACAGCCTCCCAGCTCCCTTTGGATGCCCGCCAGCCCGGAGCTGAAGGGCACAGGATGGGGCACACGGCTCTCCCCGGTGTACTCAGCGGGGTCCACCATCCCATCGCATCCCATCACATCCTATCGCATCCCATCCCATCCCATCCCGGTCGTGGCCGGGCGGGATAATGCAGCCCGGT
>NW_009929201.1:0-315 GCF_000696875.1 Nestor notabilis
CTCTGCTGCTGGGGAGGAGAGAGAGGAACGGGCTGAGCTCCTAGCACTCAGCTTGGCCTTGGCTCTGCCAGGATGTGTGTGAACGGCCCGGGTAACTGCAACAGGGCTACTGAAGGGCACGAGTCAAGCATCTGCTTAACTGCACAGGATCAGAGTCTTGGCACCTGAACAAATGTTCAGAGCGCTTTTGTGTAACTTGCTTCATCTTACTCCAGGAGATTAGATCTCAGGAGTGTCTTCCCTCTCCTGCTCTGCATCCTCATCCTACGCATCCCTCCTCAGCCTTTGTTTATGGCAGCTCGGGCAGCGGTCCTT
>NW_009929201.1:359-39094 GCF_000696875.1 Nestor notabilis
TTTTTTTTTTTACATGAGGGCAGCAATTTCTTTATTGAAGATAAGACTCATCGCTGGCTTCTCTACTTCTGTAATTCCATCAAATGTGATCAGACTTGTCTGTCAGGACTTTATCAATCCCCAGCGCTTCCTACACAAAGTTTCACAACCTTCTGGGGTGTTTAATGACTTTTCTTTTAATGCAGTGCTTCTCTGCAGAACAAAGCTGAAATGACAGGGCAGTAAACAGAAGATTCTTCTCCTCCACACTCCTCTTGGTCACTTCTCTAAAGTTTGGTGCACTTGTATCTCTCGTTTTCTTTGCAGTCTCAAGAACTTGCTCAACTTGACTTATGACTTGTCAACAGACATAACCCCTTCTTAAGACCAAAATGTGAACTAAACTGTCGTGTGCTCTCGCTTCAAGGTCTGTGATCACAGGAATATTTGGAAATGGCCCCAAGCCTTCTGTCTCTTGCATCCAGGAATTACAGGCAATGTTCTTAAGTGCTTCCACACTGCAGATATGAGACCCTTACAAGCAGCACAGCCTCACATCAGCTGCTTCTGTATTGCAGCCATGTTGCAAGTGAGAGACCATCCAGAAGAACTTGCTCTTGTAGAGCACCATGGTGTCCCAAACCAGCTCTGTCCCTTTCAGAAGACACCCTGGAAGCCTATCGATGTGGAATGGGGGGAATCTCACTTACCACCTAGATAGATTTAATGGGTGATGAGAGGCCAGGTGGGGAAGCAGGTGTTTGACACCATCTCCAGCTCAAGTTCTTGAAGATGTGTGTAGTTTCTAATGCCTTGACATGCTGAGACGCAGATCTTTATTTCTTTTCTCAGTTGTTTCGGATCAATGTTTTCTTTAGTACTAGGATTCCCTGGCTGTGACCTGTGGAATGCCAACCTCCTGCTGGCGCACAGATTCCACCTTGCCTGTAGAGATTCCTCAAAAAAACTCTGATGAGCCAGGAAGGATGTTGAAGATGGCCCAATGTTCCCAAAAGTTTGGAACTGATTAGGGACTTTGTCCAAAACAGATGAGGATGAGCAGAGCATTTCTGATGCCATTGTGTGGAAGCAGTAGCACCAAGTGTGGTGCAAATTATGAGTTACTCGGATGCTAGCCTGATCACTGCTGAGATTGTTCCCTTTGGTCTTTTGGGGATTTGGTCTTTCTTTATTCCTTGTTTTCTTTATACAGCATTGTATCTTCTAGGATTTTACTAGAGATTCTCCTGGGCAGCTTCTGCTTGTAGTGCAACGTTTTCCTGCAGCAGCAGAATTGCTTTCAGAGCTGCATACCTGCTTGCATGGAGGTTTTGCTTCCATAAATAAGCCACAGCTGGGTTGGCTGTCATCAGCCTAATGGTAGCAGATGGTCCTGTTTTTTTCTGGATCATACACAACAGATGAAGCAAACTTTGGTTTCTTGTTCCAGGAACAGTTTTGAGCATCCAAGTGAAGATGTCTTTTCCTTTTGGCTTCAAATGAATTGTGCTGCTTTGCTAACTATTGAGAAGTTCACAGTGAAAACATTTCTTCTTACTGTGGGCAAGAGCTGGATAGAGACTAGAATGCAGGAGGTGAAATAATTAAGCCCCATGAATATGGGCTTCCAAGTCCTAGGCAGGAACTAGGTAATACAAAATACTGGAGGAGAAGCAAGAAATGTAAACGGCAGGGTCGTTGCCCTGGAGCTGTTCACTGGCCCTTTCTTTGTGGGCTTCTCTGCCAAGACTGCTTGCTGTCAGAGGTCTTAGTACCTAAATTAAAGATACCCCTGTCTTTAGAGTTGTAGCTGTTCAGTTACTTCACTTTAGTTAAACTGACATTGTTTTCCATCAATATCAAAGTCATACCCTGTCAAACCTGTTAAATAGGGCAAAATCAAGGGACAAATTTCAGCCCAGTAAGATGTTTTATGGAGGGGGGGTGGGTCAGAGGGCTATTTTCTCTGTGCTCTTTTTCTGTTGCCTCTGTGGTGCAGGCTTTATTAACAGCTTTCTTGAACCCTGACTTGTGTGTGTTGGTGCTAACTGTGCTGTTTCAGGGATTGCTCTGCACAGATCAGCCAGTCAGCATGGCTTTACTGAGTGCTTGTCGTGAAAACAGGGAAGGGTCTATTCTCTCTTTATAAGCCTTCTCTTTGCAGCGGTATTTCTTGCAGTCTTTATGTGACTTAGCCCCTAGTCTAGGACTTGCAGACCACAAGCAAGGAGGTGGCTCTGTCTGCTCTGCTCTCAGATCTAGAGTGGGATCTGTCCTTTACTTGGATTACGCATCTCTCCCGAGGCACAGGCTGTGAATTCGCCTCCCCGCAGAATCATGTTCCCGTGCCCAGCAGTTTGGAAGTTTCTGTTGAAGACCATCTGAACTCCCATAGCTTGAGGGCTGAGCTGCAGCCAGCACCCCAGCTATGGACTGTGCTGCACTGGCCACAGCACCTGCCCTTGCTGAAGCATCCTGCTGCAATGCTCATGGGGTGGCTTTGTTGTTCAGTGTTGGTAAAGGGTAAAGCAGGGAAGTGAGCATGTGGATTTTGAGCCCTCCCTCATCTAAGCAGTTTAGCCCTTGTGTGCATAAGGTCTAAGTCTTCTTTCCCATTTGCTAAAAACCTGAGACCCTAATGGTGATTGGCTGCTGAAGAAGGAACAAAGAGCAGAGTACTGCCCTTTGAGCTGGTGGTTATGCCTTCATTATATCCCAGGAGCACTAAAAAGCACAATTTGCCTGGGTAGAACCTGCCTTATGTATCTAGGGCTGGTGCTGTGGCCAGGGTACCTCTCTGGGTACAGACCAGAGATTATTTCTGGTGGTATTGGGCTTGGGTAGGAAAAATGGTCCCTTCCTGCAACCTGGCATCCTTTCACCACTTAGGAAGATTTACAGCCTCCCTTGTTGCCAGATCAAGGAGAAGCGTTTCCTGAGCCAGCCCCTTTAGGGATTGCTTCTATTGCTAGTAGGGGTGAAGCAGCCAAGAGCAATTTGCTAGTCTCCTGTGTCAGCACTGCCCCTGGCCTGAGGGCCAAGTTAGGCAGCTTACTTGTCATTTGGATTTTGGTAACCCCCAGAGGGTCCCGGCAGAGCTGAGTCTCGGCAATGTCTGGCACATAGGTCCATGGCAGTCCTTGCTGAAGATGGGTGACAATTTTTTTCTTTAAAAAAACTATTCCTTTCACCTGCACTGTTTTTTTACCTTTTACTTGTTACCCAATGATAAAACACCCTACCCCCCCCCCCCCCAAACCACTTCTTCTCCTCTCAGCATAGTTGTGCATGTGCATGACCCACCAAGTGCCCCAGGACAAGCCTGTACCTGCTCCTGTCATGCAGCCTGTCCTGAGCTCCCTGCTGTCCTGCAGCAGTACAGGGCTGCCATCCCTCCCTCCCTCCCTCCACTGGAAGCTGCATATTCACTCTGGATCTGCTGTGAGATGTTGCAGCCAGTGCTGGTGTTGAGCAGGATAAATCCCATTTGGGCCTCTCAAGTAAGCTGAGAACTAGACCCAGTTTCATGGGTTATAGCACCATGGTGGCCAGCACTGCTGGCATGGGCAGGAGGCAGGATGCTGGACAGATTCTTACTTTCCTTGCAGGGCTTTTGCTCTCTTCTTTCCAGCCCATCATCTTTGTCTCCATCCTCCTGGAGCTCTTGCTCTGTGGATCCAACCACCTCCTTGGTATCTGCCAGAATTTCTCATGTTTCTTATCACTCCTGCAGGCACAGCCCAGGGCAGGAAGGGTGGGAGACCAAGCACTAGTAGGAGTTGTCTTTGAAATAGGGGAAGGTCTCAGCCAGTGGCTGCTCTGTTTCTTTCCCATGTCCAGTCCACGCATGGGACAAGAGAGCAATGGGGGAGGAGTATGTCACTTTTACCAACGCCCCATGCACTATCTCTGGCCAGAGGTATCCAGCTGCTGAGGAAGGTCTGAAGACTGTATTTCGCAGCATATTATCCATGACTTTCTTTCCTGCCTCTTAATTGATCATGCAATAGTGGAGAGGCTAGCAGAAAATCTTGTAGCAGATTCTGCTCTACCACATCCCTGCAGCCCCCCTGCACTCCAGGGCTTGGCATGTGAGGCCATCTAAAATCCACTTACAATTGTTCCCATTGCAACTTTTCATTCCCCCTCCCTTCCCAGCATGTCTGAACTTAGTCCTCAGGACACTGCTTTGCTTCTGACAATTCCCAAATAATTATCATGTAATTCTTCTCCCAAAATAAAGTAAGGTGTGGGTGAGGAGCGTTCATTTCCAGTGATGTAGCAACATCCCTTACACAACAGAAATGTTGGGTGTTTCACCAAACTGGGAATTGGATGACAGCGGCAGGAGTGTGACCAAGGGGCGTCAGTGTGCCACAGGTCTAGCACATTATCTCTGGGCTACTTTCTGGGTTTGCCGTCTTCCAGTGCATCAGTATCCTGGCACCTGAATTCCCTTCCCATCCCTTTTCCCCAGAGCCTCCTCATCCTCCCACAATTGATCTGTACTGGAGCAGCTCTGCATCCAGACCCCTGCTGGGATTGTGGTTCATCTTGAGGGTCCTGCTGTGATCTGGGCTCGCTCCTACCTGTGCTGAGCAAGGTGGCCTTGCAAGGGCCAAAGCCAGAGTGTGCCTCTCAGCATTCCCACCAGGCTCTGCAGGCCTCCCAGCGAGCTTGCACAGACATCAAGGGCACAGAGGGAACCCGCCATTCTGGCTGCGCAGAAACAGAAATGAAATCCAGCTGTGCTGGTTCTGTAGCGGTAACTGGGGGTTGAGCAGCAAGTGTCTGGTGGTGCTGTGAGCCAGCAGAGCTCCTCCAGCCACTCTCCCTCTAACCTTCTGCAAGTCAGGCTGCTAGTTTTTGAGCCTCAGGAGCACAGAGAGGAGATTTTGAGCATCTGGAAAACTCTCCTGATACATGCTGATATCTGACTTTGGTTTTGTTTGTTTGGACTGGTTTTGTTTGTTTGTTTTATTGATTTATTTATTATTTTTGTGGCTATTTTGTTTTTGGGTTTTTTTGTTGGGTTGTTATTTGCTGGTTTGGGGTTTTTTCCAGTGATGAACTCCAGACGTCTCTCCTCTGCCACCTCATATGCTTCTCGTTTGCAGCTGTAATCCCAGCTGCTAGTTGTGCAAGTACGTGACAGAGCATTTCATACTATATTAATGTCATGTTTCTCTCCTTGCAGTGATAAAGATGATGAAGGTACTACCGTGCCCTGCTGCAGTTCTCTTCCTAGTGGCTGCATCCACTCTGGAGCCATCTCACTCTGCCAAGGTGCTGATCATGCCCACAATAGTCTTTGACAGCCACTTACGAGTCTTCATGCGAGTGGCAGAGGCACTGACTGACCGGGGCCATGACCCTGTGCTGCTACTTCATGAGGGTCGGGATGTGGAAACCTACCTGCCTGGTTTCCGTGTGCAGAGGTACTGGGGTATCTTCAGCACAGAGAGTTCAGATGCCTGGGTGCAGGAGAAGATAAAGCGTGTCTTCCAAGGGAAGATGACCTCTCTGGAGGTGTTTTCCTTTTTGGAGAAGTACTTGGAGAACTGTGACCTGGTGCTGGGAAACTCTACCCTTCTGCAGAAACTCCAATTTGAGAACTTCGATCTGCTGTTGGTGGACCCCAATGAGATGTGCGGCTTTATCCTGGCCCACATCCTCCAGGTGAAATATGCTGTGATCTCCACTGGTTTCTGGTTCCCAGCGGAGATTGGTGCTACTTCTCCCATTGCCTATGTCCCCGAGTTCAACTCCCTGATGACAGACAGGATGAGCTTCTTCGGTAGGACTTGGAATCTCCTAGTCTACATGATCACTCGTGTGGCTACAAAGCTGGTCATACTGCCCAAGTTTGAACGTCTTATGGAGAAGCATAGGGTGGAGCCCAAGACATCCATGTTGGACCTTGTCCATGGGACTAGCCTCTTCTTCCTCTGTAACGATGTGGTGCTAGACTTCCCCCGTCCAACACTCCCCCACGTCATTTTCACAGGGGGAATCCTCGCTGAGCCTGCAAAGCCCCTTCCAGTGGTAAGTGCAGGAAAGCTTTGAGCTGTGGTTGCACGTTAACCTGGGGAGCTTTACAGTACAAAACACCTTTTGAAGAAGCTTGGAAAAGCTTGGAAACCCCAGGAGTCTGGAAAGCTTCTGTGTTTTGGTGCTCGGGTGCAGCACGGAGACAGGGCACACTGTGGGGTTGCAGCGAGAATGTAGAATTAAGTTGTCCAACCTGAAGTGGGATGTGGCTTTGCTGTCCATACAAAATAGTGTCTGGAAGTCCAAAATTGGCCATGTTGTTCCTGGGACTTGATCATGAGTAGTTTGTTTGTTCCTATACTTGAAGCAGAAATGGGAAAACCAATTAGTCTTCATTGCTTAATCACCGATTTATGGCAATCCACAATTTCCTCCTTAATCCTATTTCTTGCAGCGTGTTTCTGCCCTTGAGCTTGTAGTCTTAAGAACCCATAGGGGAGAGCTGTGCACATTCCCTCATCAAATTCAATGTGGAATCCTGAAGTGTACAAAATTGAAGTATATCATCCTCTTTTTCTCAAGGTCCAGTCCTAAAGGAAAACTTCCCAAGCAACCCAGAGGCTTTCTCTGGCCTGTACCTCACTATCCCCAGTAATAAATTCAGAGGGACGAGCTCTTAAAGCCTCCAACCGAAGACAATATTGGACCAGAGCAGGACCTGTCTGCCGTTCCTCCCATTGCATTACCACTTTCACAAACACTGAGGGGAAATAAACCTAGATAATGACACTCAGGCAGTTGGATTGATCCTGGTGTTCTGATATGAAGATAAGATTAAAGTTTCAAATTATTAGAGGCCTTTCAAGATCTCTGATCTCTTTAATTGAGACTGTGGGTGCTAATTTTTTCCCAGCTAAAAGCAAAAAGTTAGGTCAGATGCTTTAGAACAGAAATTCTCTAGATGTGCATGGCTGCACATCACCCTTTCTCATGTGGCACAGCATGCAGGTAATGCAGTGCATGTAGGATGCTCCAAAAGCTGTGTCAGAGCACGGCTGCCTCACAGCTCTTGCAAAACGCTAGCTTGGTCCAATCTGCCCGCGTACATGCCTGCCTTATAAAGAAGGGAGTTGTCTGCTGGGGCATTACTCATGTTCCTCACAGCTTCCAGAACAGACCCCAAGGCATCTAAGGGAAGAACGATTGCAGTAGGCAGTGGCTGCCGTGCTAGCAGGTAGGCACGTCTGTATCCAGGTTACAGGATGCCAGCAGAAGAGAGGGCCTCTCTAGGTCTAGGGGTAGCATAAGGAATCTCCCATTCCGAGCTGGAGCAGAGTTATGTAATTAAGGTGTTTATTTTCTCCTATTGGATTGCGAGTTCCTCTAATTAGGACTCAGTAAAATATAGCTGTGTATTTGAGAGATGGTGAGAACTTTAGGTGGTCAACCACACTTCCCTAGCAACTTCAATTCTGTTTCTGAAAGTAGAATGTTTAAGGCCTAATTATAATAGATAATGTACTAATCTGGGTTACGAATAATTTTATTTAGAATAGTAAAACTAGCACTTTCTCTTCTGCAGCAGTTTTAGTGGTTTTATTGATCAAAGGATGTGAAACTCAAGAGAATGGAGAAACCAAAATCCTTTCACTGAAAACTTTTTGATTCTTGGTTGTTGGGTTGTTCTGGGGCTTTTTAAGGATTTCTGCAAAGATAAGTTTGAATCCCTGAAGCATACAACAAAGGACAATTATCCCCAGAGAATAACACTGAGATGTGCTTTGTGACTCTTCTGTACTATGATCCCCCAACCTGTAGGTTACTTAATATTGAAATTAATAATTTAGATCTTAAATTAATAAGATTTCTGAATCAATCATCCAATTTTTCTCCTTTAATAACAGGAAGAACTAAATTTTTTTGCCCTTCATGTTCTTCTATGGCATTTATTTCAAGGAAGTATTCATATTCAAAGACAGATTTTATGAAACTTCCCTAAAATGCTTCTGGCTGTGATACATGGGAAGCTTGAACCAGGGCAGAATCCATAATGAGAAACAGGCTCAGCTTCAGCCTGGCATGAAAGGGAATAATCTGTGTTTGCTCCACAATAGC
The DNA here is from genome assembly GCF_000696875.1 of Nestor notabilis. NCBI lineage: Eukaryota > Metazoa > Chordata > Aves > Psittaciformes > Psittacidae > Nestor > Nestor notabilis. The sequence goes on from NW_009929201.1 coordinate 8,445, forward strand.
TGGGGTAACTGATTTCTTCTCCCTTTAGTCTTCTGGTCCTGGCTGAAAAAAGTACAGTCTCTGTCCTGGATACACACCTTCTTTATGTAGCCTCTAAACAAAGGACAAACAACTGTGGGTTTTGCTGGAGCTACCTCTCTGCTGAGTGACCAGAAAGCTAAATCTGCTACTTGCAAGCAGCTGTCAAGGATAAGTAGAAGTCTCCTGGCAAGATGGGAAAACCTCCTGCCACCTCCAGGAGGCTTTGCCATTGGAGAGTTTGTGGGGAATCTCCAGACAGGTACTGCTCCTGACTGTCTGCATGATGTTTTGTCTGTTGTATCAGCCTAGAACTAGAGACCCTGACAAGCCTCCTGTCTTGCTAGGAAAATCCCCTTCCTCTTTTATTCCTATTTCCTTCTCTGCTCTGGCTGCTCCTGTGTGGGCCCAATGTTTTCAGAGCCCTCCTTGCCAAAGAGTAAATGTGTTGCCTCCAAAGCAGGAGGAAATGCTGCAAAATGCCAGTTTTGGACACCTCCCTGCAAGCTCCCAAGCCAAGCAGGTGCTCAAGTAATTTCTGCCTGGCTGGGCGCAGAAATCACAATGGTTTTAGGGTTTGTTGCCTGGTGAAAACCAGGTAGCTTTGTGCTCCAGGTGGATTTGGCTTCATCCTCTCTGTAGCCAGTTTTCTACTGGCAGAGGCAGCAGTAGGAAGAGCCTTTCTCCAACAAGACTTCAAGGCAGCTGTGTGTGTTTTGCCCACAGGGTCTGCGTCTCTGGGTGGAAGCAGCAGATGCGGGTGTTGTTGTTGTCTCCTTTGGCATCGGGATCCGAGCTCTTCCAAGCGATTTGGTGGAGAAGATGGCTGGTGCATTTGCTCGGCTCCCGCAGAGGGTGGTGTGGAGGTGAGAGCAGAATAGGATTCCTTTTAACTCTGGTTGGATGAAAATCAGTATCGAGGGGTGATTCATGTCAAATCACAGATTGGTTTTCCATCTCTTGATCTGATTGAATTTATAATTGTTCTCTGTGTGTTTCTTCTCACATTTTTCCCCCTCCTTTATCTCCTTCCACAGATACTTCGGGCAGAAGCCAAGAAACCTGGGTGAGAATACACTGATGATGGGGTGGCTGCCCCAGAATGACCTGCTAGGTAAGGCTGGGCTCTGTGTGCGTGTGTGTATGCCGCTAGCAACATCCCTGGAGTTTAGCCCAAACCACAGCAAAGGTGTACAAGGACAACAGCACCTTTGTGGCTCTCAGTGTGTTGCATGTTGTGAGTCTCATCTGTACAAAACATGGTCCTCCTCTAACCTGCTTGAAGCTGCATCTTGGCCCCTATCTCCCTCCTCCTCCAAGTGGTACTAAGCAAGTTTTGGGCTGCCAAAAGCTAGGTGTGTTCCCAAAGGTTAGCAACTTGTCTGCTCAGCATGCCTGGTTTTACCCAAACATGCACGAACACTGTGTTGTTGAAGAAGCTTCTGGTAGCCCTGTTTCAGCATGGGAGGCACTGACTTGCTGCCATTTCGTTGTCTGCAGGTCATCCCAACGTGAAAGCCTTTGTCAGCCACTGTGGGATGAACGGTGTATTTGAGGCAATTTATCACGGTGTGCCAGTGGTGGGATTTCCTTTCTATGGGGACCAGTTTGACATCATGACCAGAGTGCAGGCAAAGGGCATGGGTATCCTCATGGACTGGAGCAGAGTAAAAGAAGAGGATCTTTACCAGGCTGTCGTCACAGTTATCTCTGACCCCAGGTGAGGAATTCAGAAGCATTGAGCTTTTCCTTGGTACAGACTGTAAATAGGGACCAGTGTTGTGTTGACCCCTACACAGCCTCTGGTGGCTTCTGGATCAACCAGAGTTGCAAGCATTGCTTAGCCAGATGTGTTAGTGCCTCAAAATCCTGAGATGCAGTCCAGGAGAAGATACTCCAGCATTAGCTGTTAGAGAGCATGATCTAGTCCTGTTTGACTTTGGCTGTAATTTTCTTAGAAAGCTTTCTGAGATGCTGTCGTAGTTTAAGCCCAGCCGGTAACTCAGAACCACGCAGCTGCTCGCTCACTCCCCCTGCTTCTTCCTCCCCCTGCTCCCGGAGGGATGGGGAGGAGAATCAGAGGAATGTAACTCCCACGGGTTGAGATAACAGCACTTCAGTAACTAAGGTATAATACAAAGCACTACTGATACCAATAATAATGATAAGGGAAATAACAACGGGAGAGGACACAACCGCTCACCACCTGCCGACCGATACCCAGCCCGACCCGAGCAGCGATCTGGGCCTTCCAGGTAACTCCCACCAGTTTATATACTGGGCGTGATGTGCTGTGGTATGGAATATCCATTTGGCCGGTTTGGGTCAGGTGTCCTGTCTCTGCTTCCTCCCGGCTTCCCCTCCTCCCTGGCAGAGCATGAGACTGAGAAAGTCCTTGGTCAGAGTAAACATTACTTAGCAACAACTAAAAACATTGGTGTTATCAGTGTTGTTCCCAGACTGAAAGTCAAAAACACAGCACTGCACCAGCTACTAAAAAGAAGAAAAATGACTGCTGTAGCTGAACACAGGACAGGCACAAACCTCTTCTTTTAATGTCAGTCTGTCATCAGGGAACATGAGATCACAACCTCACCTTGGGATCTCCCTGGTCTGGTTCAAACAGCTTTCTGTAGAAACTGTTAGCACAGAGAAGTGGACTGATGGTAATGCTCCTTCTGTTCTTTCTGACAGCCCAATACTCTGCCCTTTCCTAGATGTGCTGCAGCTCAGTGACACAGAGCTTCCACTTTCTAACAGGACACATGCAATTGCTAGTGTTTGAAATGCTGTTTGAGAGCTTGATTTGTTTGTTTTGTTGGGTCCATTTTGTTTTGTTGATGTTTTTTGTTACCTATTAGGATCTCTCAACTACTTACCTCACTGTAAGTTAATAAGGTGTTGTAACTCAGTACCTTGAAGGACTTGGCCAGTTGCACATCAAGTGTGCAGCTGTTGGTAGATGCTGTGTGAGGTCTTTGGGTGCAAACTCTCCTCAGAAAGCAGCAATCCACAGGAGCCCACTGAGCAGGTACTTGTGAGCTGAACTCCAGTCTTGTTAGCAAAACGCAGAATAAAATACACTGGCTTGTGCTGCTGTGGCTAACAGTTGCCATCAGAGTGGCTTTCAGAGGCATGTATGAAGAGAATCGTGGAAGAAATTTGCCAGTCTCCCAAGGTATTATTTGGGACTTGAAAGCACCACTAGACACCTCAGCTATGAAGCTCCTGTCAGAAGGATAACTTCTTGTCTTCTTCCCTTGCAGCTACAGTAAAGCAGCCAAGCTCATCTCAGCTCTGCACCTGGACAGACCAATGCATGCTCTCAATAGGACAGTGTATTGGCTGGAGTACATCCTCCGTCATGATGGGGCACCGTATCTTCGCCCTGCTGTCTACGACCTCTCCTTATATGAGTACTTCTGCTTGGACATCTTGGCTCTTCTCTTATTGTGTCTGGCTGGTGTTGGATTCATCCTCTACAAATCTGTGGTGTGGTGCAGAAGGAAGAGGGCCAGCCCTGTGTATCAAAATGGCAATTGCATGAAAGGCCACTTTACAGAAGAGAAAAAATTGCAGTAGTGGCTCAGTGTGCTCCAGGGCACATCCCATCACTGTGAAACGAACTGCTGCTGTGCCAAGAAATGTACGGCACGCAGGCACAGCAAGAGGTGAAAGATCAGCAGGTCTGGGTGAGAAGCGAGTGGGGAGGGAGGAGTGTTGCAGAGGCCTGTGTGCACACCTCTGTGTACAGCACCTGTGGGTGGGGGCGTGGATTCAGGCATGGGTGGAAGCACTTGGCCAGGATGCTGGGAGCGGGGCATGGGTAGGTAGACTTCCAGGGAGGAGCGCAGGTTGTTCTCTTTGTATTGCACGTTGGTTTATATGCTGGTGTTGCTCTTCTGGCTTTTTTGGATCTTCCGTGGAGGCTCTGGAGGTAGGAATAGCATTTCATGTGTAGCAGACACTGTTTCTCTTCTGCCTTGTTACTAACAGCCCTGGGAGTCAGGATTCCTTTATGTGCAGGTGAGGACCTGATGTAGAGCTGTGGACAGGGAAGGGCACTCAAAGAGAATTAAATTGGTCTGGTTTAAGTTCTGTAGGTAAATATTGTTCTTCCTGCTTCAACCAACACTCTGCAATCCTGTTTGTGTTTGAGCTAAATTATTATTTTTTAAAATAAAGTTGTATTCTTTCTCCTGTGTGGCAGTTCCCTGGTCTTGGTTTGATGTGAACCTGTGATCTGTGTAACATGATGTTGTTCAAGCAAGATTAAAGTGCTTTTTCCTTCTCGTTACTGCTGCTATGGCCTCCGCATACCTCTGGATCCCTACAAACCTCCATCAGCAATAGTTTGGTCTTCCCATGGGGTTTCATACAGTGCCTTCTCTCCTCTGCCAGCATGACACACACCCATGCTCGTGGAGTCTCCAAACCTCAGATGTGATAAAAGAAGAATTTGGAGCAGATGCAAGTACCAGGACCACAGGGAGAGCTGCCAATAGCTCAGAGAGCTGGTCGTAGGCAATGGGCCATACAGCACATTTATAGAAGCAACAAGCTCTGCTCTTTCTGAAGAAAATGGAAGTGCCTGCTCATTTCAGTGTGAATACACATGCTCTTGCACTTGGGTACAGTTGCACAACCCACCCTCAGCATTGGCTGGTGGTCCAACTGGCAATGCCCCATGCTGAGGGTCAAGGGCTCTGCTCTGTCATCTCAGCTGGGGCATTGCAGTGCTGGCACAAACCGGAGAGTAATCTCGTTGCCACCGTTGTCCTCGCTGGTGTTTCCAGGTTCTGCTCTCGCTTGCTATTGCATTTGTTCCTCTCTCCAGCTGAAAGGTGTGTTGTCATGTGCAACCTAGCAAACAGCAATTTGGCTGGGCTCCTGGGATACTCTGGGTTGGGACAGTGCCCAGCTCTGACCCGGTGGCTCCTCTGAGGCTGGGCAGTGCTGCCTTCCCTCCCCAACCCTCAGCTTGCAGAGGGGCTGTGGTGAAGAAGGGTTTGGATGAGAATCTCATTTTCCATCAAGGACAGATGCGAATTGCCCATAGATCTCAGCTGGGACCTGTAACTATCCCATGGCAGAAGTTGCTCTTCCTGGAGTTTCTGGGATGGTCACTGGTGGGCATGGCAACCCATCAGTCTTGTTCTATAGCCACCCTATGTCACTTTGTGCCCTCTGAGCTGAGGATGTGGAGTCTAATTGTCCCCAGTGGGGGTGGGAGGAGATCAGAACAAGGTAAGCTGATAATAGAAGAAAACCTAGAGGGCTTGTAGATAAGTTGTAGAAATGCTGGGTGCCTGTCACCTTTCTGCCTTCAAGTTGGAATTTAAAGGGTTTGGGGTTATTTTGGGGAAAAAAAAGATTGCCACAAATTTTGCAGCATGTCTGCCTGTTGCCAGTTGCACTATAGCGGTTTTGTGTCATCCCCTAGTACATGAGTGTGGATAAGGGGGTGGAGGTATGGGGCATTTTGCTGAGTTCTTTATTATCTCTGGGGTGGAAGAGGGAGATCATTACTGCTGCCTGTGTGAGAGTTTGGCTATTTAGATTAGGCTGAATATAGCATGTGAGTTGGGAAGCTTGTGGCTTGGTGACAACATTGTATGACTTGGAACTTGAAGAGAATTAAAAAGAGCTAGAGGACAAATGCATCATGTTTGCAAACTGATGCTCCAGCAGAGTGGCTTGTCTCCAGCCCCTGCAGCCCAGCATGTGACAAAACACAGTGGAGGAGAGGAGCTGCTTCATTTTGGCCCTGCCCCACAGCAGTCATCTCTGGCTTCAGAAATGCTGCAGGAGAGGGTACCAGCATCAGCCTTGCCCAGCAAAATCCTTCAGGCCACATGCAGATCACCAGTGCTGGGCACTGCAGAGACCTGCACATTGTTTCGCTTGCAAGTATAAGAGCAGAGAGAAATGGTTGAGACCTAAGGAGCCTTTGTGGGCTTACAAAAACATGAGTCAATTTTCCAGCTTTCTCAGAATGCTGCCTTCTTGCTGTTCACAACTTCAGAAAAAAGTTCAAGCCAGCACCACGTGCAGCATTAGCATGTTGTCTCCTATCAGATATGTCCTTAATTCCTTGAGCTTTTCATGACTACGTTCATTTCCATATGCATTAGCAGACTTAGGAGGCATGTCTATCCAGGGAGTCAAAATACAGATAGTGTATTAAAGAATTATTCAATAATTTGGTGAGGACGACTTCTAATGGAGTAAAGCACAAACCTGCCCAAGGATCCTGTGAGTAAGAAGCAGACATTCAAAAAGCACCCCTGAAGTGAAGCATCTTCCTTAGGAAAAGGTGTGTATGGGCTTAGAAACAGACAGGAGCCATTCTTATGTTATGGGGTGGTTTTCTGGGAGTATTTGAATATACTTACTAAAGATGAGAGCTCCTCTAGCTTTTCCAGCTCTATTCCCCCCTGTAAATATTTTCCTATTAAACACATAGGTTTCTCTCTTTCCCGTCCTCCTTGTTATGCTTTCAGTAGTGAATACAGAAAGAAAGTATAACAAAGCCTTAAGCTAGCTATTAAGTTCAATTATGAATAATGAGTAGCATGTCACACACATTAAAAGCCTTGGTGGGGGAAGGGATGCAGGTGAGCTTTATCCTTCGGGCAGCTCTGCCTTCAGCTTGGTACCTGATCTCTGGGCAAGTTGCCTCTTGGTTACTGTGTGCCCTCCCCTGCAACAGGTACCGAGGCGGGCAGGTGGGGCTATGGCGTAACTTAGGAAATTAAAACCATGGTTTATGAGGCAGCAAGCAGGCAACAAGCCCTTTTTTTTCTTTTCCCCTCAAGGAAAAGTAGGAAATGAGTCAATACTTTTCAGAGGGCTGAAGAAGCCTCACCCAGGAGCTGCAACCCCAGCTAAGCCCTGAACAGTGCAAAGCTGCCTTCCCCTTCTGTCTCACTCTTGGCAAGGAACAGGGAAGCCTGAGCAGGATGCTGACATGCCAACAGTCTCTCTACTGCGTGCAGAGCTCCCTGTGAGGGCCCCAAGTAGCTCTGCGGGCAGGGAGGCATTCAGGGCATGCATGAGCCAGCTTTTCAGGTTCACCCAGCCTTGGCAGCTCCTCACAAACCTGCTCTGTGCGTGAGGCACGGCAGCCTGCGAGCGGGAGCCATCCCGGCATTTGAAGCACCCTGGATTTGCAAATGAGCGTGTTTTCCACATGAAGGCTACACAGCTCTGCTCAAACCTCTGCTGGGAGCAGCTCCTTGCTGGGGACAGGGAGAGTTGAACACATACTCACACTGCTCTGGTTGTGGCCCCTCTCCTTAGCCCAGGATCAGTGGCTATACCACTGCTGGAGCACATAGGATGAGCTGGCACTGCCTCAAATGCTGCTCTCCTGCAAACAGCTAACAAACTAGCAAACAGCTAATAAACTACCGCTGCTTCATCCCCAGTGCTTCTGCATGCGGGAGGGTCCTCGCATACCCACTGGCAGCATCCCCAGAGGAGAGCCTGGTGGTAGGCCACAGCAGGGCCACGTCAGCTCCACGGCTGGTTTTTCCAGCTCGGTAAGGTGGTGGCTCCAAACTGTCAACAAAATTTGGCTAATAAAGAGGAGCCGTCTCCCTCTGCAGGCAAGTGTGAAATCACTCCAGCTACGGGAGGAAAGCCTGGAGGACTGGCTCCTAGAAGATGGTGATTTTGACTTGCCTCGCCATTAAATGACAATGAGCTAAGAGTACCCCTGTGCCAGGAATATCTTCTCCGATGCAGGGGCCTGTATGTGGCTTAGCCCCAGCCACTCACCCCTGACAGGCAGACTCTGCCCATGAAGGTCTCTCTCATGATCCCCATGACCTTTTTGATGTTCCTGAGATCACAGGCAATGCCTTTCTCTGATGCTTCCACATTGCAAATATTTCCCACAGAGGAAGGGAATGAGCTCAAGCTCTGCGGATGTTCACTCCCCAGAGGTGGCCACTGGACATCGAGACTGCTGTTGGAGCAGGCAAGTCCCCCTGGGACCTACTTGGGACCGTGCCACAAAAGGTAGAGCTGCACAAGCAGGTCTTGCTCCTCATGCCTATAACCACCCTTGTTCCTGGGAGCAGGGAATTACCAGATTGGTGCAAAAGTCCTAACCCTGATAAATTTGAGGAGGAAATTTTCCTTGGAGGGTCAAGCTGAATACAGCTGGTATTGAAATATCAGTGGTGGGGATTACCTGGCTCACCAGCTGTGTTGCGGGGGCCAGAGTCTTTCAGGCTGCTGGAGTTACAGGTCATCTCCAGGCAGTAGCTATTTGCTGCTGTGATGTCAGCCCAAGGGGCAACATGAGGAAAGGTGTCCTCTGTGGTTGGCCTACAGCAAAAGCCTTCTTGGTCACACTATGCAGGGACCCTGCAACAGCAGCTCCTCGGGTGGTCTGTGCCCTCTCCTGGTACTGGAAGCGCGAGAAATTCCACTTGCAAATAGGGCAAAACATTTGGACAGTGAGGAGGTGAATTCTTGGCAGGCTTTAGCAGATGTACTGACACTTTTGAGCTTGTAAATCAGATTCAGTGCCTTTCAGAGAGGAGAGATGTAGCATAATTTACAGGTCACAACATGCATCACCTAGGCTGCAGGGGGGTATGTGAATGGGCTACTCCTTGTTGGGGGGCAGGAAGGACCAGCTGCTCTGCGAGGCTCAGGGAGCCCAGTGTGATGGCAAGGTTGGTGGGGCAGCACCCCCTGCCAGGGCCAGCCAAACTGCAGGATGGGGGAATCTCGTGCAGGGCCCTGACACTTGTAACAGCCCCTGCTCATTTGGACAGCCAAGTAAGCGAGTCTCAAAGGCAGTGCAATGGGAAGTGGCTGTTCTCCTGGGCACTCAGGCAAAGCATAATCTCAAACAACAGAAAGCACCCATGATCCTTCCCAAGCTGTAATAGGGAGATGCTGCACACCCAGCCAGGTGGGACGTGGGACTATACCTTTCAGGACAGTCGAGGGCAGCCAATTGCTCCAAATAGCTGGCAGGTCTATTGGGATTCAAGAAGCTCTTCTCTCCCCCTCAGGGACTGCTGCTGGGTAAAATGCTTCTCACACTGAAGCTGAGCCTGTTTTCACCCCCAGCAGGGGCACCTGCCCTGCTGCTATAAAAGACTGTAGGTGGGGTGTAGCTGGGGTTAGTCCTTTTTCAGCTTCTCACAGCTACCCTTAGTGGTGTCTGTACCAGGAATGGCTATGTAGCAATCTTTTTAAGGAAAACTTTTGAGTTGTTATTGAACAATAAATTTATACCAGTGCTATTGTAACAATGCTGTCGACTAACCTAATCCATGTCTCCTTTGAATTCAGTTGTGTTCCTGCAAGGCAAGATCTTCTGAGATCAAACCATGTGCTGACATAAAACTCAACAATCTCAGTAAAGCTTTGCAGAATTGAGTTTTCTTCCATTATCGGTAATCCTGGAAAACCAGAGTGATCCTGCTGGATTGTGAACAGGTGAGTGTGCTCAAATAACCATTTAGTGGTAGTTCAAAAGAAACAAGATGACTTTTCAGTTTTATGAAATACAAGAGAACAGGAAGGTTGGAGGAGTTGCTGAAAACAGAATGGTAGCATTCACAAGGGTAAGTGCAGCCCATCTATCTAATACCTGCTCTTAGAAAATTATGTCAAGTAATAGAAGAATAATAACTAAATTGTTTTTGAAAGCAATGCGGATTAACATGTGTATCTTGCTAAAAAAGAGAGGGAAAAAATAGAAACAACATTACATACTCTGCAAGTGGCAAACTTGGTGTTATAATCCCGATTATATGAGTTCAGCTGAATGGAGCTAAGCTTCAGCACCATTTGTGAAAGCTTTGGGTGAGGAAATCTACTACTTCAAGCAGTGGTAATGCTGGATTTTGGACTCTAGGCAGGGAAGCATTAACGGCTGTGCCCTGAACTCGCCAGTGATGTATGTAGATTGCTATTAAGGACAGCTTTTTTAAAATCTAAACAAACTGGGAAGAAGGGTTGAATGGTTAATTTTCATTAAAACTAAACTGGCAAGAAGCTGAGGGCCTTAGCAAGAACAAAAGATGGATTGGTTAAAAGGGATCTTAAAAATTAACTGCTTTCTTCTCTTCTCTCTTGCACTTGCCCCCTGGATAAGCAGAGTGAGGGATGGTGCTAAAGACATGTTTTGGCAGGAGATGGATGAACAAAGCTGAGAGTAACTACAGATAGTAAAAATATAAGCTGAATTGGGATCAGGCCTGGAGGCATCTCAGAGGAAGTGTGAAGTAATTAATTATAAGGAGCATGGCTGGGGTGGGAAGTTACAAGTAGCACAGGGCTGGACCTGGTGAGCAGTAAAACACTTCAAGCCACACATGAGCCTGTGTGCTGTGCTGCTGCCTTGCCCGTATCTGCCTAACAGTACAAACATCCCCCTTCTTGCCCCTGTTCTGGCTGAGGTGGCTTTCAGGGCCATGTTCTTGTTTCAGAAGAAACATGTTTTTATAACACCCCTACCTTCACACTTGTGTATGTTCCCTCAGGCCTCAGCTCTGGATGCAAAGCTGCTTTCCCGTTCAGCCTTAGCTCCTTTGAGTCAAATGTGCCATCCTTTCCCTGTCTGTAGTTTGGATTAGGAAATGGGGAGGAGCTGAAGAAACAACTGCAGACCTTTTGGACAGCACACAGATGCCTTTCACAGTTTGGTGTTTGGATTAGGACCCATCCATGGTTTGCCAGGACTGCCTCATCTCAAATGGAGCACCTATATTGTAAGAAGAGGTTGAGTCTGCTCAGAAAAGTTGTATCACAGTAAGCTTTGCATCGAATGGGTTGACAAAAACCCCAGATGTCAACCCAAAGGCTTGAAGACTGTCCTCCTTCACAGGTCATGTTGCCAACCAAGCAGTCCTCTCACTGTATCAGTTCAGTGCCAGGTAAAGGAGCTCTTGTCAACAGGACTTTCCAAAGACATTTCACAAGGAGTTCTCTAAAAAGCTGCAAAAGAGAAGGCAAGTAGCTGGTGGTGGAAAGCAAAGCTTTACTAGGGATCAAAATAGTCCAGAGACATAATCAAGTAGAATGAATGTCGGTTTGGTTTTGTGGGGTTTGGGTTTTGTGATGGTGTTCTGTTTTGGCTTTTTGAGGGGGTTTGCTTGTTTGTTTGTTTGAGGTTGTTTGGGGTTTTTTGCGGGTTTTTGGTTTTGGTTTTTTTTGGGGTTTTATTTTTGTTGTTATTTTTTGGTTTGGGGTTTTTTTTGTTGTTGCTTTGTTTTGTTTTTTAATTTCTGTGAGAAGGCAGAGATGAGCACTTTCTTCTCTGGTTACAGGAGTAGCATTTTAGTCATACTTCTGTAGCCAGCGGGTTCTACAAAGCAAAGTACTGAACTTCTGGTTTGCTCTCAGCTTTGCCTGGGATTGGCAAATACACCAGGACAGTGCAGCCTTGACAAACTTCAATGGGAGAAAAGAGGTGATGTTTTGTGTGTGTTAGGTGCTGGTGTAACTTCTACCAATTATAAGTGCAGGTGACTTAATTGGGCTTTGGAGCAGGAAACTGATGAAGTGCAGAGGGGCCAACATAGAGCCATTGTTAAGGTCTGGCTACATGAATGACCCTGGGGCTATTCTGTTTGTCTTAGCAAAGGAGAAGGTGCTTTTTATGTTTGAGAATGCAGGGTGGAGCGCTCTTAGACAACATAACCAACGTAGGGAACAGCTCATGATGGCAATTTGGTTAATGCAATAATGTTGTTATTGTGCTGTGGTTTATTTTACTCTTGTTTAAAGCACTGGGCCTGTTCTGGCTGAGAAATTCTGAATGTTGTTTTGTACAAAGTCTCTCTTCAATGAACAGATCAGAAAACGCAAATAGGTACATGCATGAATGCCTGTAGATGTTCCTAAACTTAGCCTGAGCTTTGAAAGTTCTATGACAATGATGTATTTTATCAGGTTGTTTAAACCTTTGATCTGAATTGGAAGTCTTTCACTAGGATTTTTGTTCCTGCATTTATTCACATACTTGTTAGGCAGTCAGACTGATCTCCTAAATTCTCAACCAACGAACTAAACTGACAAATTCTCAACCAACGAACTAAACTGACAAATTCTCTGCTGATCTCAGGTTCTCCGGATTCTGCATGTGTATTCAACTGTTGTTTTCAAAATGGAGTTTGAAGACATAGCAACACTAGGCAAAAGCCCAGCTGCTCACTTAATGCACTTGTCCTAATTGCTGTTTCCAAACATCAGTGGGCCTACTTACAGTCTTTAAAGAACAAAAGGTTTTGTAAATGGTACATGCTGCCATAAAACTGAGCTCCTTAGAGGTGATTTTTATCATTGGTGTTTCATATGGCATTTGTAAGCCTTAGCTTAGAATAGTGATAGCGTTCACCTGAAGGGTGATTGCTGATTATGACATCATTGGGTTAATAGCTCTTGATGTTACCATCATTTTGTTTAACCCTTAGGACATTTGCTATCCCTTACGTTGTTTTCTCTTTGGAGAAGTTTCACAGTTGGCAGGAGCAACTAGGTCAGAGAGCAAAAAATAATTTGGAGCAGTAGTAAGGACTCCAGGTAGTCCCTTCTGAGAGGCCTCATCTTCCCATTCAGTAGGCCTGCTTTGGTTTTGTCCTCTTTGGGAAGCAGTCTACCTGGCAGAGGGAAAGCAGTCCCATTCAGTGTACTCCCCAGAAGCCATTTTTTAGAGCATATATGCATCAAGGGACAACACTTTCGCTAGTGCTGTGAAAAAATTGTTCTCAAATGCCCAACTTTCTCAATCATCCCACACATTCTTCAGAAGGACCATGCCCAAGTGTTGCGCAGTGAGGGTCCTACACAGATACGGGAGCTGCTGCTTATGACTGATTTGCCAGGGTAAAGAAGAGATGTTATTGCTGAGATGTGTCTTTCAACCACTTCCAGTCAAATGCCGTCAAGGGAACTAACTGCAAGGAAGGACTATTTCCTCTGGTACTGTGCAGATGTTAAACCTTCAACTGTTTGTATTTGGGTGACTTTTGCCAAAGCAATGCAGCTGACCTGAGGCTGGGGAAGCAGAAGGGAGACACATGGACTGCTGACAAGGAGCAGAGGATCCTCTCTTCTCCTTGGGCCTGAGGGTCCTGCTTCTCCAGGGTACAACAGCTAACAGCTCAGGAGTCAGGGAGATGCACAGCCAGCCTCCTGCTTGCTCTTGCTTTTGGGGAGTGAAGGGCTCTGCTCAGTGGGTGATGCCTCCTTGCAATTGTGTGGGCTTTTACTCCCCCCTAATGGCCAAAGAGCTGAGAGCCCCTTTGCTGCAAACCGTGGTGTCACAGGCTGTAGTGGCTGGTTTCAGAGGGTGCTCCTGTGCTAGCAGACCTGTGAGGCAGCTTCAGCTGCAGGCAGGCTCATGGATACCCAGCACTGCGTTGGGCTCTTCCTACAGCTCCAATTGCTGGGGTTTATCCTCCTCGGTTTCTGTTCCACCTCTCATGAAATGCTCCTGTGTCATGGTGGCTGGTAAGAAGGGCTACAGCTAAACTTGGGAAAGAGAGGCAATGCAGGTAAATCTGCACAGATCTGAGAGTCTTCCCTGAGTCAGCACCTCCTCCTGCCTACACCACTAACTGAAGCTCTCCATCTTTGCCACTTGCACTGAAGTTCTTCCCTCTTGTTTGAACAAGATATGCCTACTGCCTGGGTTTTACCCTAATCACCTATAAACAGTCTTTTGCTGACTGTGCTTATGGCCCCAACCTGTGTAAAAATGTGAGTGTTCATGTGCTTGCAGCTTTGGCTTTCAAACAACTATGCTATTTATTGTGCTGCATTACCTGCCGTTGCTCTTCTTTAAAAAAGCTTTTCAGAGCTGCCCACATTTGAAATGCCAGAAAATGTAAATACTATGTAAATAAATTTTTCATCAGCTTTTGCATCTAGGGTTTATCATAGAATAGTTTAGATTGGAAGGGATCTTTAAAGATCATCCAGTCAGGGATGGGGCATCCACTGCCTATCTGGGCAACCTGTTCCACTGTTACACCACTTATATGGGCATAAGGTTTGTGTAAGCTGAATGTAAGACTAACAGCCCAGGGTAATTCCTCCAGCATCTTCTGTCCAGCTCTTTGCTGCAGCATGTGTTAAACCTAGGTTGCTTTCCAAAGTTAAGGAGTTAACCAGGAGAGAAAGTCTGTTTGCTAATCCTTAGCATTTTTTCCCATTTCTTAAACCTACTTAAATCAAACTGCAGCATGTGTAACAAAATCATGGTTTACCTGCCATGCCACCTCTCTTGTCATTAAAAGGGTTAAAAGATATTTTGATCAAGAACCCAAAGACTGTTTGTTGTTTTCACAGTGTGGTCAGTATGGTGGATAAATCCTATTCTCTGCAGCCAAGGACATATGGAATCAGGGCATTATCCTAAGCTTTAATAAAACTTGCAGTGCTTGTGCAAGGAAATCCCTCAATGGCTTCCACTGTGCTCTGGCATGTAAGCCACAGGTAACAATAACAGGGCCTTCCCCAGCTATGGGAAATGCAGAAGCAGGCTGCTGAGGTGATGGTGTTTGGGGAAGAGGAATAAATTGGCTTCCACATTTGGAAGCCCTCTTTAGAGAGGGGATGGTAAACACATGGGAGTACCTCTCTCTTGGATTTTGTTATTTGGGGCACTTGCTGTGACAGCCATGGTCTGGTTGAGGCAGCCACCGCCTCTCTCCTCGCTTGTGCCTTTGGCTACCCCAGCAGTGCTTCCTGATCTGCATCAGGCATTCACACAAGCACAAGAGCACTGAAGAAGTGGTCTTTCTGCAGTTGCTCTTTTCTGCCTAAATTGCCTGATGTGCTCTTGGTCCTTCAGAGGTGATGCTCTGTGGTGCAGAGCAGGGCACCGGAGGCAGGGCTCCGCATCCCCAGAAAACTTCACCTCTGGAAGACTTCTTTGATGCTGGTCCACTTGTGCAGGCTGCTGGGGTGGGAAGCATCTTTCGCAGGGCAGGAATCAGCCCAGCAGAAGGAGGTTTCGCCGAGAGCATCTTATAGGGACCCTTTCACCCCCTCCAAGAGGCATTGCAGCCTTTCAAATGACCACATCCCTCCTCTCACAATGAAGGTACCCCCTTTCCAATGCTGCCAGGTCTTGAGTTCCTTGCCTGCTCCATGCCCTCTCCAGGGAATGCATGCCTAGCGTCAGCCCCTTCACTCTGCTGTTCTCTCTGGCTAAACAAGAAATAACAATAAATCGACCAGACCTAGGCAGGGGAAGACTTTGATTTCTCCTGTGTTTTATTTTGCTGCTGCTGCTCTTTGGCAAGCTGTCTGGAGCGCTGAGCTGCCGGTGTGAAGAAAACAGTGGTGCTTGGTGGGGCTCAGGGACCTAATAACTGTGTCCTTCCCCAGGTCAGTGCTATTTCCCTGTAGCTTTGTGGAAATGACTTCTCCTGGTGCTCTGTGAAGAAAAGTCCTTCTTAATGTGCTGGTGGTGAGCTGCAATAGCCAGCAGGATGGTTTTGGAGGGAACATGTTTTGAGTTTTAGTCTGGTTTTGTTCTTTTGTACTTAAAGGGCACAGACAGCAATTAGTGCCTCTCTTGTGCGGGAGCCCTTGCTCAGGGAGAGCCGTGGTCCCCGCTGAAGGTGGCCGAAGGGATGAGGGGAGGATGGGGGGCGCAGGGGAGCAGCCCTGCAGCTCTGGCACAGGCTGGGCAGGGGACGTGCTGCAGAGGAAGACTTCAAGGGCAGGGGAAGACGGAGCCCCAGGCTGCGAGAGCCCTGGGTGCTGGCAGCCGCTAGGTGACACCAGCTCACCGGCCACCACCAGCGGCGCGGAGGGAGCCGCGTGTGGGAGCTGCGCTGGCTCTGCTGCGGCAGGAAGGCAGCTGCTGTGGGGAAATGAGGAGAGTTTGCGGTTTGGAGCTCTGTGATAGAGGGACTGTGGTAAAAGGCAGCGTACACCAAGCAAGAGATGTCAGAGCAAGTCTCCATTAGTAAGAGACTAACCAAGGATGGTGGTGTGCTGCTTTTCAGCAGAGAAGGGGAAACACTGGCAGAGCCACTCTTCAGTGTGCTTTTACTTTAGCTTTCATACAAAGACAGCTATGGGGAAATAGACAGCACAAGCTATGCTGGCAAAGGGGGCTAAAATCTGGGCCTTGAATAAGGAAAGCCCAAGTAAAAGAGTATTTAGATAAACAGGATTTTTTCAGACCTTCTGGGAGTGGTGAACTTCATGCAAAGCAACCCCAGAAATACTTGCTGTTATCTGTGGGAACTACTGGGGGACAGTGAGGCACAGCAAGACTGTAAAATGCAAGCTTTGTACCTCTCCTTTGAAATGAGGACTGGGGTTAAAAGCCAGAAACTGCTGGCTTTTAAATCCCTTACCCACCACCCAAAAAATGCTGGAACAAAGAATCTCACTACTTGTAAGCAGTGGAGATGAGCAGGGGGCATACAGATCTGTCAAGAACAGAATCTGGCCTGATTTTCTTCTATGGCAGGGTAAATGCGTGGTGAAGAGTCCTGGCTGCCATTTAAGTGGACCTTAAGGATGATGTAAATGGGATGTTGGGTAGATACTAAACCCATTGGATAATTATACCCAGAAAGTTATCTACAGTTCACTGTTGAAAAGGGAGGGGTCTGTTGAGTGAAGTTTACGGACATCTGTTTCGGGTCTAGTTTTGTTCAGCATTTCCTTTAATGTCCTGGATGGTGGAGGAGAATGCGCACTTGCTAAATCTGCAGATTGAGATGTATCCAGTGACAAAGTTACTCGCCTAGCAGGTCTTTAGAACAAGCAGGACCCTGCTAAAAACCTCCTGCTTGGGTTGCAGTACCAATGAGGTACAGCTAGGGAGGTACTGATGACTTGTGAGAGAGAGAGGTCCTTAGGAGGACTGTAGGACACCTGCTGTATTTGTGCTGGACCAGAGAGCATGATGTCCATGTCCTGGACCCATGGGGAGTGAGCCAAAATGTGGGAGACTGTACTGGCTCAGCTGCATCAGGAAGGCAGGTGCATTTGGAAAGCAGAAGACCTCTCCCAAAGCTCTCTGCTGCCAACTTGCTCACTTTGTTATTTACTGTTGGCCATTTCCAGTGTCTGCACATTTTAAGGTTTTCCCAAGGTTGTGTCAGTTATTTGGTGCCATTGTACAAAATGCTTTCAGTTCAGAGCTGGTGTGCGGTTCACCACCTAGTCTGGATCCTACATGGTGCAATACCTTTGACTGCAGAAACAGACCCCACCATCTTCTCCGTACAGGATTGGGAAGGAGAAACCTGAACCAACTAGCCAGCCTGCAGAGCCACTGGCCACACAGGCCAGTTGCCTTGTGTGGGTACTGACTGCTCAGAAATCAGACTGGTCAGGTGTAACATCAATTCAAATCACTTAATGGAAAATCTTGGACTGAAAAATCAGTACCTAAACTAGGTCTTGACTCTTCCCCCACTGGCTGCAACAGGAGATCATGAGCACCATGTGCTGAAATTGGCCTTCTCTGTATGTTTGGGCATATCTTTCATCAGCTGAACCCTGTAACAGTCAGCAGCAGCCAGCCTTGTACACCCCCCACCCCAGGTGAACCTCACCTTCTCTGTGGGACAAGTAAAGGATCTTCACAAGCATTGTAGCAATATGGAGAGCAACCAAAGCTGTACAAAAACTGCTCAAGTCAAAGCAAAAAACCAGAGCTAGTTGAAAGGGAAGGAGGAGCTCCTGTTGCTCTTGGCTTCAGCTGGGGAAAAAAGGGAGAATTTTCTTTCCCTCAATAGACACATCACCCAAGAGAAAGGGAAGTTAGGTATCCCTACAATTTTTTCTCCAGGCAGAGCTGCATCTTTATGAGAGATGCTTGTTCTGACTTTGCCATGTTCCCATATATGCTTGAAATCAGCATGGGGTGGAGGGGCAGGGTGCCTGGGTTGGGTTATCAGGGAGGAGTTGGACTCAGGTGTGAGTCAGGCTCAGTGGAGGAGAGGATATTAGAGAGAAGGCCAGGCCCTTCTTTCTTTAGGGGAAGAGCCATGGCAGAAAAGGGAGTTAAACACAGTAGCACTAAGATGGGTGTGTTTGGTGGGAAGGCTGCTGGATGGAGGCTCCAGCTTGGAACAGAGACTAACCACTGAAGCTGTGTCAACGCCACCGGTGCCCAGTGGTAAGGTATGATTCAGGTTACAATGAATGGTCTTGTCTTAGATGTGCTACTTCTGTTTTTTAGATGTTTATGCTTGGTCTTCAAATGCCCTTCTCAGACAAGGTTTTGCTTCCAGTGGTACCTGTTTCAGTGCATCATAATTTGGCTCCCTCATTTTGGATTAGCTCAGAGCAAAGAATAATTCTGTTACAGTGAAGGTGGGCTAACATCGGTGACTGCTTTCAGCATGTGCTCACCAATATGTTCAGCAGCAGCTGCTCCCGGTGGAACAGGCTTTGGCAAAGATTGAGTGGTTCATATGCTTTGCTTGTGAAGAACCTATTACTTTGTCCTAGTGAGGATCTGTTCTGAGCAAAGAACTTGCTTCCTCTCTGCATGCTAAGAACATTGCAGAAACCTGGTTCATGCCAGGTTTGCCTGTCCCACTCATTCAAGTAATATAGTTTGTTGTGATGATGTGCTGGGTTTGGAGGGGGGTTGCGTTGGTGGTTTTTTTGGGTGTGTTTTTCCTGAGAGAAAAGTAAAATATTAGGGTTGTGCTTTCCTCTTGGAGCATATGCCTGAGGAAGGGAAAGGGATGTCCTGCTCCCCTGCTACATGTGGAGCTTCCTTGGCCCTTGGAGAAACCAGATGCATCCCTCCGCACTGGCTGAAGCAGCAGAATCCCCTGTTGTGTGTATATCACAGGAGAGTCACCGGTTTTGCAACTTTCTCAGCAGAGACTGCAGCGGAGCAGGCTAGCGGAGCAGGCTAGCAGGGCAGGTTGCTGCAGCCGTCCCTTCCCCAGGAACAGCTTTTTGGAGCAGGAGTGCCTGGAGGGGCTTCCCTGCCCTGGGCTGCCAGGAGCCCAAAGGCACTGGTCCTATCCAGGTGTGGAAGCCCAAGCCAGGAGAGGCTCGACCTTCCTCCTGCGGTGGAAGGGTACACGCAGACAAGCAGCAGGGAGGGGACTTGTCTTCCCCTTCAAGTTGTGTCTGTGGCTTTTGCTGTCCTGAGGAGCCAAGAGTTTGATCTGTGAGTGAGGAACAGAGATGGATCCTCCAAACCTCAGGCCCCTGTTCCAACTCGGCTGCCTTGTGCTGATGTTTCCAAGGATGCTTGCTCCCACCTGGGCTGCTGGTGCTTTATTTCAGTCTTCAGACGCAGGTTCATGCTCTCAATAACCAGACAAGCAGATGCCTTAAAGGGGTTTGTGCCAACTTTTATTTTATTATTCTTTTTGGAAATGGGATTTGGAGAAGGGAAGGAAGGGAAGATGTGCAAGGGGGAGCTGATTGTTGCAAAACGGGATGCTTTGGATGTACACTGGCAGAAGTGTTCCTGTCTGACTGGAAATGATTGAAGCAGTAAAGTATGACAGGCAGGACATTTCCTCGGTGGATGTGCTTGCTTTATGGGGTTTTTGGGTTTAAGGTCTACATTGTAAATTATTTAATGTACAAAACAAAAAAGCTTGTTTTAATGTCTATATATGTATTTGTATATATATGAGATATATACACACACATATTTTATATTCTTACAACTCCCAGGTCCTAAAGGCTTCAAGTCTGAAGGGTTATGTGTATATATGCATTATAAAGAAAGATGCCAATCGACTGAGACAAGGCTTTCCTTACTGGCTATGTGATAAATAAGTGGGCAAGATGTCTTTAACTGAAGTCTTGCACATGTGCGGGGAGAAGGAATCATCCAAGCACCCAATGGCAGCCCACATTGCCCTGTTCCTGGCTGTTCCCTTCAGGGGTGGCATCCAGCCCTGTGGGGCTCAAAGGGGCAGATAGAAACACATTTGATTCTGCTGCCCATGGGTCGGGCACCCTACACATCAGGGCTCCTATTTCTCCGTAGGGCTTCCAGTAGACTGTTTTGGTTTCTTTACCACAAAGGAGAAAAGGTGTCGTGGGCAAAGAGGGGAAGGGATTTGGGAAAGGAAAGACAGTCAAAATTCACCATACGATAGTTAGACAAATCTTCATAAAGGTCCATCTGCCTGCTCGCCTCTCATTCTTGCTCTCTCGCTCTCTTGCTCTCCTGCGTTCACTCTCATTCTCTGCAGTACGTATGCTGTTGTAGGGCTAAAGGTCTCCTTTCATCAGGCTAAGGTCAAGTCCCTGGTTGGCAGAGGGCAGCCCTTCATACAGGCCTGTCTACGGCATATTGGCAAGGGCTCAGATTGGAAGCTGCCGTCTGCACTGCCGGGTAGGTGAAGTTAGCATGCTGCTTGGCCTTCAGCCGCAGGCTGGCCAGGCTGGAGTTGCATGTGTCCCTGTACATGTAGGGGCTGGCTGTTGAGGCGTAAGGACAGGCACTGGATGAGACAGCAGAGTTGAGGCTTGGGCTATTCAGGTTGTTGATGTTTCCCAGGTTGTTGAGGCTGGAGGCTGGTACTCCAGTCACTGCAGAAGGGACCATGGATGAAGGCATGGTCATTGAGGTGATAGAGCTGGGTGGGGAGAACATGGGCTGGGAGGAGAGGGGACTGACGTTCATGGAGTTGAAGAATGGGAAGCTTTTTGCTGAGAGCGGGCTGGTGGCTAGCCCCTTGGTGGCCCAGTTGTTGTAGGAATAGCTGGAATACATGTCGTCGTAAGGCTGCATCAGTCCATTGAACTGGGCTCCAAAGCTGTTCTTGCACAGTTCAGCCTGTTGGTTCCTCTCCCGTTTCCTCCACTTAGCTCTGCGGTTTTTAAACCAGACCTGTGAGAGAGAGAGAGGGAGGGGATGGGAATCACTCTAAGTTGTCCCTGCAAGGGGCCTTGCCCTAGTCTCTTTGCCCAGCAAGGCAAGAGCTACTGCAGGGCTGGGAAAGCTCCCAGGGAGCTGGGAAACAGCATGAGGAAAGGGTTGCAGCAAGATGTCTGGGCTGCAGGGTCATCTCCCAGCAAGAAACACGAGACAGATCAGAACCCAACCACTGCCATTTTATAACACAAAGAATAACCCCCTCACTCAACCAACAGATGCCCTTTATATGGGAAAAAGGGAGGAAAATATTGCTGTATTTCTGAGTAACCACAACACAGGAGGAACAGTTTGGGTTGTGTGACTTGGGAGCAAAGTATTCAGGGGATGTCGTTTGAGAGCTGCTGAGTGGAGGAAATAACCTCTCTTGTTTTGACTTCACCTCAGGACCAGCTTGGGGTGAGGTGTTAGAAGTCTGTCTTCTAACAGGAAAATCTGTTGCTGTTGGAGGGACTCAAACAATATAACTTCCTAGAACGTGGAAGCTGCTGGAAGGCTATTCATGGTGCTGCTAACTCATATTTCTAGTAGCAGAGAGAAGCTCTCATTCCAGCTGGAGCCCTGCCACACTGTGCCTGTGACTGCACAGTGATTTGGGAACCCCAATGAGTGCCCTCCAGCAAGGCTAAGGCTGGGGGACAATGGCACTGCAAGGAAAGCGTCTGCTGGGTCAAGACAGCCAGCTAGTGGGACTCTGTGGTGCAGAGCCTGGGCTTTGCATCTCCCTGTGTTACTGCAAAGTGGCACTGAATGGCGAAGGCACCACCAGCACGGGGTATGTATGTGGCCGATACGTCAAATTTTAGAGCCTGATGAGGTGTTTTCAAGACAGGGAAATATTCTACTGTCCCTAATTCTTTCCTTGGTTTGTGGACAGCTTGGTGGCTTGTATCACAGCTGGCTTCCTCCCCACCAGCTCAGGCCCAGGAAGGTGGGAGGGCTGCAGTCCTACCCGGACTCGGGCCTCTGTCAGGTTGGTCCAGACTGCAATCTCCTCCCTGGTGCTCATGTCTGGGTAACGGTTTCTCTGGAAAGTGGCTTCCAGCTCCTGGAGCTGCTGGCTGGTGAAGTGCGTCCTCTGCCGCCGCTGCTTCTTCTTGAGTGAGCCGTCTTCAGGGTTGGAGTCGTCCGTCTGGTTTTGCTGGGATTTCTCAGTGTCTGCAAGAAACAGAAAGATGGACAGATGTTGTGAGTTAACTTGGAGGCTTGGATGCATTTGGGGACCCCATCCTTGGGGCAGCCAGTGCATGTCTAGCGAGGTCTCCCTCTGCTCTGGCCACCTACAGGAGTGGTCCCATCTCCCTCCCTCACCCTTGTGAGCAGGCATCTGCCCTGCACCAAAACCAACAGCTCCTTGCTGCAACACAGCTTGCCTTTGTTTAACTGCTGTAATGGATGTCAGCTTCCAAGTAACTGGATTTGGATCTTCTAAGCTTCCAATCTCTGTTTTTCGCTGGTCACAGTCAAGATGCACGATAGTGGCAGAATTTACCCAGGCCAGCAGGTTCTTAATCTGCTTAAAACTCTCTGCCTACGGTGCCATTTAGAAAAACTGAACAGAAATTGCCAGTTATGACACAGCAAAAGATCCATTAGTGGTTTTGAGGACAATTAATGGGAAAAGGCAAACTGCCAATGATAGCAGGTTGAGGCTCTTAAAAATTCATGCTTCTCAGATTTAGTTGATTTATCCTTCCTTCCTTCTTACTCTTCTAACTTCTTACTTAGGTGCACATACTTTTATTTTTTTAATGTAGGAAAAGGCCTCTCTTGGAACTTACCATAAGCTACTACTCCAGCATCTCCCTGTCCTTCCACTCCACCCTCCTAGATCCCCCTCTTAGAGGCAGCATCTTCTATTCTGTGGCCCTTAACCTCATCTTGAAACTCTCCAGTGTTCACACTGGTATCTAACTCAAAGTACAGCTCAGCCTCCTCCCAGGCGTTAAGCCCAAGCCTTAACGCTGAGCTTTGGGCTGCCATGGCTGGAGGTGAGCACCAGGTACTTCCCTGTGCCACAGCCCTTCGGTACTCTGCAAACAGGGGCACAAGGCAAATACAAATATCTTCCATCATCAAAAGAAAATGTCACATTTGAGCACTTGGGCAATCTATGCAGGACAACTATAGGGAGGAAAGCTACAGCTCATGTTTAATTCTGCTGGGAACCAAGACAAGTCACCACAGAACCACATTATTGCAGAGAAAATAAGCAACTTCTGATGTTCACCACCTCCTTCCTCTGACCTAGAAGCAAAGTGAAGCAGTTCCAACTGAAAATCAGGTTTTCAGTGGGGAGGCGAGGTGTTCCTTTATGGTGGGAAATACTCAGCTAAACTAAGAAACTACTGCAAACAGTTGCCAAACTGTTGCATCTGTAAGAAAACCCTTAAACTCTGGCATCACTCTGTGGAGATTCAGATTAAAAGTATTTTTTGTTTGGTTGTAGTTTTTAAGTGGAAGCTAGATTAAAAGGCTTCAAAGCTCAGAAAAATCCTAACATGGAAAGTGTATACAGCCCCTTAAAAAGCAGGGAGGCAAGGAAACAGTAACCTGGAATACAGCTGCGTGAGGGAAAAGAAAAGGGTTCCTCAAGTCAGATGGATATACTCAGGAAAAATATGCCCCATTAAAGCTAAATGGAAAACAGAAAACTTGAAGAGAGGCTGAAAAGCATCTTGGCCCCAAGAGAGAAGGGACTCTGCTGCAGGGCTGTGCTGTACCCAACAGCAGGTGCTTTAATGGAGCCCAGCTCTGCGAGAACTTCCTGTTCCAGGAACCTGGTGCCACTATCCTGTTCCTGCGTTAATTCAGAAACCTCTTCCTGCTGTTCCAGGGAAAACCCTCCTTGTCCCTGCCCTCCTCCCAAGGGAGCAATGCTGGAGTCACAGAGAGCATTTGCAGGAGAGGCACACATTCTTCATGGAGGACAGCCTGGGGACAGTCAGAAAAGGTTTGTTCCTATGGGTATGCGTTGAGCTGACTGAAGCAATGTGGGTTCCCCGCAGGGTCCCTACCAGCCACCTCTGCTTCTGTGGCATGTTTAATGTTATCCACCAGCAGGAAAGCTAATGCAAGGAGAGTGAGCTGCCTATTGCTCACAACAGCAGCAGGGCGCAAGCTGGTTCTGCTGAGCAGGAAGGTGCTCTCTCCCATTCCCAGTGTCAGGACCAGCTCATGTTTCCATCCAGGGTGTACACACACAACCACCTTCCCAGTGCACTCTTGGAACAGACAAAGCCGTAGGACCTGAACAGTGGAACAGCAGGAGCTGCCTGTGGTCTTGTGGTATTCTCTTTGTTCCCATGAGCATCTTTGCGTGGGGATCCCATGTTCAGCAGAACTCTTGGAAGAATGCCTCTTAAAGTGGATCGTTTTTATAGTCATTCTTGCCAATGAGATAAATCTGATTTCTCTAGCTCAGTGCTGGAAGCCAGTGTTGGAAGAGGGAGATTCCTGCATTATCCATCTCTAAAACAGATTAAAAGCGGAGTGATGCCACTGCGTCTGAGCTAGTTATTAGGAATGGCTCAGTACAGATGAAGGGACAACATTTGGTTTATTTGTTCATCTGCTGAGTCTGGGTTAATTAAGAGCCTGATGCACACAGGAGATGTTCCCACAGGAGCCTGACAAATGCGAATTTCCAAAGGGGCTGCTGCGGAGCGGAGGCTGTGCTTTCATCAGGAGCTCCTGCTCAGGACTGCAGGAGCAGTTTCTTCATGCCGGAAGAAACTATACTGAGGGGGAAGGAGAGCAGAGCAAAAGTACCACCAGCTTATGGGCTGCATCTGGGTGGAAGAGCTCGCCAATTATCTTGCTTTGTTATTCCTCTTCTCCACACCTTCTGGCACAGAACTTTCCATAAATATTGTGAAGTCCAAGGAGATGTAGGAATCCTGACTTTGAACCTGGAAAATCTCTGCAGCTACATGTTCCTCTTTTTGATCGCTCTGTTTCTGTATCTGCCACCTGTGCTTCCTGAGCATTGCGTGTAATCTCCATTTCTGCTTCTCTAGGCAGGGGGAAAGTGCCCTCTGAAAATGGTGCAGAGCGTGGGCATTGCAGTGGGGACCAGAAGCGTGGCAATACAGGGAAACAAAGGGCCCTGCAGGAACGATGAACCCTGTAGCTATCCTGAATCCATCTTGAGGAGCAGAATACAGGGAGTTGGAGGGCAGCTCCTCGCCACATCCCACTTCATCCTTGCTCTCCCCCTGGCCTGTGCTGCCTGCTGAAATCTAACAGAAGGGAGTGTCACACACCACACCATCAGAAAGCACTCAGGATGTCACACAGCTGAGCCCAGACAAGCAAGGTTTGTGCTCCCTTCCTCAGGGTCTCTTACACTGCAGATGGAGGAAGGAGAGACAAGGAGGACTAAGGAGGCTGCTCTCCAGAGAAAAGGCACGAAGTGCACAGCCCTGCTCCATCCTGGCCAGCCCTTGGTGGTGTGCTCTGCTCTGCCTGACACCAGTACCTACCAGCCTCTGCATTCAGGTAGCGCTGGCAAACACCCACCTCCCAGAACCATTTTATTTCTAGATTGTGTAAGGCAGTAGGGAGTGACGTAGCCAGGCACCCAGCGTTTTATTGTCATCCCAAAATAGACTGTGGAATATATCTTGTGCACGTTCACCCACTCAATGAAACGACTGCGGTCATAGCTGGAATTAGCTGCTCATGCCTAATGGAAAAAAAGTCAGCTCCTAAACTGGCAGTTCAGCGGCGTGCCAGGGTGGGCTCGATCAGGAAGGCCGCTTGAATGGAGATGACCTCTATGCATCCAAAGCAGCTGATGAGGAGCCACTGAGCCTGGCTGGGGATGTGCCCAACTAAGGTATGTGTGCAACGGGGAATTCGGCCGGCAGATTCTCTGACCATAGTTATTCCGGCGTAACTCCCTTCATGATACTTACTCTGGGGAATTTTAATCTGCATCATCATGCTTATTAGCTTTTGCATGCGGGTGAGCCTGAAGGCTTTACACAGAGAGTAGCAGGCTGTCCCCAGCCCTCACTTCCTCTCGTGCTGGCACTGGCACCTTTGCGTTGTCCTGCTGCATCCAGAGAAACAAGGGATGGAGCAGTCACAGGACAGATGCAAAATCTAGAGGAAACCATAGTGTTTGGTAGCTGATTTCTGAGCAGGTGTGAATGGTGATGTTCCTTTTCCAGAGCCTGATAAATAATGTAGTAGGCCTGGGGTATGTTCAGCCTTTGAGAATGGTCAGAGGCACCTCTCCGGGACAGCAGCTCCCTGTGGAACCTTGCACCAAGGCACAGGTAACCAGGCTTTTACAATTAAAGCAGGGGCAAGACAGTATTTCTCTTTCTTCTTATTGCCTGAACCTAGAAAGTTCAGCCCAAGGTTAATCTATAGCATGGAAAGTTTCAACCTAAGCAATTTAAGCAGAGGGTTTTTTTTAAACAAACAAAAAAAACAAAACAAAGGCAGTTCATAACTAGGTGTAGCCTTCTGTGCCTTGGATGAGATTTCCCATGTTGCAAGGATTGCTCTCCTGCTCTGGGGACCTGCCTTAGGCGAATACAATAAAATCTTGGTTAGGCAGTGACCTGGCTTGCCCAATTCCTGCCTGCTGTGGCGTCCCGCCTGGGCCCAGGCAACCCTATCACTGTGGTGGATCTCTTGCCCTCCCAATGGCTGTCATTGTGATACACCCCCCTGTGCCTTCCCCCTGCTTGCTCGGATGCTGTGCTGCCACAGCTGGCTCATGGTACAAGAGAAAGCTAAGTGGTTCCCTGGGAGCACCGCAGCCAGCAAGCCACTGGCCACCTGGATCCACCCATAAGAACAGGTTGGAGCCTCTCTTCCATCCTGAGCCTTGCACTCACCACTGTGGTCCTGTCCTTTGCAGCTATGCTCGTGTTGAGGGGTTCCAGAGTCCGAGAGAGACAAGGCTGGGCTGCGTGCCTCCGCATCTGCCAGCAGGTTGAAATCCATGGGGCAGGGATGGCTGGCGGAGGAGGAGGAATCTGAAAAAGCAGCAGACACAGGGTAATTAGGGAGATGAATCTCTTGTGTGACCTCTCCCCACCTCCTCGGGGAGGGACTTGCCAACCCTTGAGGAGAGGTCTAGGAAAAGCAAAGGATCCCTCTGTCATCCTTGGACCCCTTTGAGTTTCCTAGCTGGAAAATGGACATGCCAGGCTTTCTGCTGAGCTTCCCTATAAATCAAAGATCATCTAGTGACTCTTCTATTTGCAGCCTTCAGAGAAAGAGCCTCCAATTTATAGGTGACATTCAGACTGAAATAGCAACACCAGGAGCATGCTGTGTAATGGAGATCTGAGGAAGTGGTTCTGGGCCAGCCGAGGGCTGTTAGCACCTTCCCCAGACATCCTACCTCTCCCATCCTCCCTGCTCAGCTTCCCTCCTCTTTCTCCCTTGCTTCTCCACAAACCCATCAAGCCCAAGTAAAGCTCTCCATAAAGGACTAATGCAGATGCACGCATCCCAAAAGAAAAGCACTCCTGTGCATGACACTGATAGGAAGGCACGTCTGTCTACACAGCCACTACCTCAAGCAGGGACCCAGGCAGTGCAAGTGGATTCCTTTGGGGTACATAAGGATCGCTGGAGCCTGAATTAACACAGGAATCACATTACACACCCTTGGGTGCCTGGAAATGAGTGATCCTGGCTGCAGCACCAGCTCACTTCCAGCTTCAGGTCATCCTGGCTGAAGGCTCCCCATGTCCCCTCAAACGACTGTCCTGTGCCAGTGAAGCCACCTCCCCTGGCTGAAAGCATCCCAGCTGGTAAGCTGGTGATGCTGCTCCCCAAACTGCAGGCACCACTGGCACTCCTCTACCACCTCTTTCCACACCTCAGTACCAGGATCAATTCTTCTCATCATGCTCTTCCTTGGGGCCCTCAATCTGACTTTCAGATCATAACCCTGCCATATACAGGACGATGCATTGCCACCGATGCAGGTGTAAAAGTTTCTGAAGGCTGGACTGCTTCAAGGGGACCATAGCAGCAGCTCCTGAAACTCCGGTCACCCCAGGTAATACCTTCCCATCTAAGGAGCCTCTCTAAAACACAACAGCAGCTGAGGCACCATGCCTGGATCTAGGATCCCTGGGTTTAGGGGTGTTTGGACCAGGTGTTGGGACTTCCAAACTGCAGGTGGTTGTCAGTTATGAAGTCTGCATTCTAGCTGGTGAAGGATTGCCTGGCCCCTCAAATCCATGTGTGTCAGGGAGGGAGCCTGCTGAAGGCAGTATTTCATCTGGACTACACTACCATTTAAACATGTAAACAAGAGATTAATCACATAGCTGTTGCACCTCCTTTGGAGGTGGATGACAGTGACTAAGAATGTATTTTCAGAGCTGTCTAAAATCTCCTGTCAATTTGAGCAGGGCTGCCGCCAGGGCCCTTGGCAAGACTAACCCCCATACCTGCAGCATGCTTTCCAGGCTGTGGTGAGAGGGCAGAGAGCCATTTCTCATGGTTATCTGCCTGGCTTCTGCAGTAGATCTCGCTCACAAACCCCCTACCACCACCAGTTTCCCTCACTCTCCCCTTTGCTTGACCTCCATCCCCAGCCTTTCCCAGGCACTGACGAATCTGTCTTTACACCAGCTTCAGTCAGTGCCCTCCAAAAGCAGCATCTAATGAAGGGCCATGGTACCAGTTTCCCAGATCTTTGCCTCGCTCCAAACTTCTCCTCTCCTGTGGGAGAGAAGTGTCAGGGGCTCCATCTTTGCTGTGAGGCTGCTTTCCACTTCTACCTCACAGCAAGCCTCACCTCTGATGCCCACCAGCTGTACAAGTTCCTGGCAGCAGCAGGGCACAGTCCTGTTGCTTTTTGCCATGTGTATGTACATGAAGTGATGTGACAGGGGCTGTGTTTTCTTTAATACCTTTGCATGGAGTAGGGGGAGTCCATCTGCTGCTGATATTGCTATGGCTTTTAGCATTACTCTCGGAATTATGCAGAAACGCGCAGTGAATTAATTCCATGGATTAAGTCTTGATTAAGATGTGTGTCACTTTGCTGTCTCAGAATTTATTAAGAGCCCTTCTTGAGGCAGCGGCAGATGGAATTTCTGCCCAATGTTTGTAGATGATAATTTCCCCTCTTCTACAGCCATTTGCATATGATTGCATCTGTCAAGCACAATTTCCTCTTTTCTAGGGCTTGACTCTGTACTGGACCAGATTTAAGGAGGAATTCAGATTCTTGCCTTGCTATAACTGAAGGACAGTGTCCTCCTGTGCAGGGTGCTCTTTGCTTTGTGACTCCTTTTGCACATCTTGCATTGCTTTCACCTGTGCAAACTAGAATGAAGTTGGAAAACTAGGGAAGAGTGTTTTACAGCTGGTTCCATAGGTGTAAATGACAGTACAAGGCTCAAGGTACATTAAAAATTCATGCCCCATCCTGAACCACACCATTGCAGTGATTACAAGGTTGATCCAAGCTGCTGGGCACAACATAACATGCTTAGCCTGCCTCAGAGATGTAGTAGGCACCTAGATTAACACTGGTATTACAGTGTGGCCCATATTCAAATTGAAACTGGGACTTGTGGCTATGAACAGGTTTGATTTTTGAACTGAATTTTAAACCACAAGGATTTCAGAGAAGATCGTATGTGTATATACGTAATTTCATACCTATTGCACATTGCCTACACGGTCACAGAGAAGCAAAAGCAAAGGGAGAGGGATCTGCTCAGCATGGTTATGAAAGCAGGAAAAGTCTGCCGTGGGGACAGCACGTGAGCTCTGTACTAATGTATTTACCCAATGGCAACCCCATGCCACTGACACAAAAGGCTGTAGGTGTTCAGATTATATAGCCTTTTCAGATTTAAAGGAGCTTTCTTCCACACTGTCTAGATTTCACTGTAGGCAGAGACATTAAGAAAGTCAGCACTAAACCTTCATGGCATTTCTACTAAGTTGTTTGCCTGGTCTCAGGGAGTTACTGAAATCGGCACCTCAAAAACATCTTTAGACAAAATCAAATTTATCATTTCCATCTGAGTCTTTGTCTCACTTTAACATAAAAGAATGGTTTCTTTAGGAACAGCTCCTGTACTAGCAACATGCAGCCAGGCTTGCTCAGAGGTTTCAGTTTTGTAGAAGTAGCCCTGGCTCCTAGCCTGCTCTGGCACCTAAGTATCTTCTATCAACTCTTTCTATCAGTGTATGCAATTGCTCCCAAGATAAAGGTTCCCAAATCTGTAACATGAACACCTTTGCTTCCAGTCCCTGTGTGCATCCTCTCCCTGGCTCCCATGCAACAGTGCCAGCAGCACAGGGCCCTCCAGCCAGATTGGGGGCTGCCGTCCCTGCCCCTCAGGCATGGTGCAAGGAGGAGGAAGAGAGCAGCTCTGGCTCAAGGCTTTTTCTCCTTTCAAATTCACCCCTTCTTATTTCTGGTCAATGCCAGGCTGCCCAAGACAGGGCTGCTGGGCCAGGAGAAGGAGAGCACTTCTGTAGGAGATGACAACCTTGTTTACCGAAAAAGAGCAAGCAAGGGTCCCCCTGACCTCTCTTCTGGTTCTCAGTAACATGCTGCTCCATCATTCAGGAGCAAAGATACCTTTGCTTTTTTTGGAGGGGTGGGAAGGAAATGTAAAGGCTGACTGCGAGCCAAAGGAGGCTAATTGTAGTGGCGGCTTTTGTGATGTGGAAGTTGCCCGCGGAGAGCTGCCTTCAGAGTGACAAGTGCGTGCAGCTCAACTCTCTGCGCTACCATGAGGGAGCAGGTACC
>NW_009929201.1:39113-47684 GCF_000696875.1 Nestor notabilis
TGGTTGAAATAAAGCTGTCTCTTGGGTTGTTTTCATGTTATTTGGCTTCCATGGGCACGCAGGGATGCTTCAGCAGGGACCTGACACTTGGGGTCCCTAGGCAGCAATACACGGACCATTGGTGACCCACAGGTAGGAGGAAAGCCCACCTGGCCAGGCTCCCTTTGGCAGATCAGCGTAGCCCGGTGGACCTGTGAGCTTCCCCCACTGCCTGTGCCTCTGGCCAGGGCCATGGAAGCTGCAGCCTCTACTTGGGATTGCTCATCTCCACAAAGGGTTCAGGGTTATCCCTCAGGCTGAAAGGTGCTCTGCAACCAGTTGAGGGTGTGGTGTCTTCTTTCTTCCATCCTCTGAGGTGAAAGGATGATGTTACAGTAGATATCTTAGGGTCAGAGCTGTCTCCTTCTGCTCCATCAATCCCAGAAGTCAAACTGCTGGGAGTAACCAGATTCCTGACAGAGTCTGGCTGATTGCTTCACTCTTCTCACACTCACGTTCCCTGCATGCTGCCTTACTTCTAGCAGAGAGAAACTTTTGGGATTCTATTTAACTATACATTTTCAAGAAGATGATCTGCCTCTGTACTTTGGTCCCCAGGAAGGGATGAGCTAAATTGGAGCAGTCCCTGCCTCTTCCTCTGCCCAGTGTCAAAGGGTGCCTGTCCCCTCCTGGAAGAGCATTTTGTTCTCTGGATACATGCATTTGTTCAGGGGATGGTGCTATTGGAGTGCCTGTGGGCTGGGATTTCAAGTGCCACAGACTGCACAGCACATGGATCACATAGTGACCTGAGCGCCAGGCTCTCTTTGCCCGCAGACACAAGTGCTGCCTACAAGGAAAAAAAGCAGCTAGAAAGCAAAAAGGATGGGATGCAAGACAAGAGTTAATCTTCCTTTCCTCAAGAATATAGAAATACAACTATGGGGAGATCAGGGTGACCCACTGCTAAACATCTCAGTGTAGCTTTAAGTCTCTAATCTTAATGGAACTGCAGCAGGAACCAAGAGCGACCATTAATCACTGGAAGATAAACAGCAGCAGCCAACTTGTGACCCAGAGCACAGAGCCATTATGGGACAGGAGAGCAAGCTGCATGCCTCCAAAACCTTCAGGCTGTGCACAGCCCCAGGCTGGCTGAGCAGCGCTTTCGGGCGCACAATCAGAAATGGATCATCAACCTCCAGCAAGGTCTGAGTCACTGGTTATAATAAACTTTATTTCTCAATTTAGTCCTTGCAGTTGGGCACTAACCCCTGAGCTCTGGCACTGACCGCTTTTGTAGCGGTGTGAGCTGCTCTCAAGCCTGAAGCATGGTTTGGGTTTTTTTCCTTGCCATTGGTAGGAATTGCCAAAGCTCCCTGAGGCGCTTGGTATCTTATATCTGTCAGAGCAAGTTACCTGGTACTGCCCCACACATGGTGTGGGCTGCAAGAACATCACCTGCAGCACGTGGTACCACACTAGCCACAGCAGCCCGGGCTCTTCCTGCCAGCTTTACCCACAGCCAGCAGCACGGGCTGGATTTCTGAGGGGTGTGTCCAGGCTCTTTCCACCCTCTTCTCTTTTTGTGCATGGCTCTACAGAGAAGTTCACGATACCATGAGGTGGGGAGAGGATAGGGAGATAAGGCACTGTCACTGACTGGGTTTATGATGTAGGTAAAATCACTCTGCTGTTCTGGGACTCCATCTTTCATCTCAGAAATGATGTTAATGAGCCTATGTAAGCTGGTAGAGGCAATGAAGCAAAATTCCTTTAAGTGCTTCAGATCCTCAGATAAGAGGTGCTAGGGAAATGCCCAGCCCTGCTGGACGCTGCCTCATGCATTCTCCAGGGGCTGGCGGCAGCCTGCAAGGTGAGAGCAAGCTGCTCACTTCTTCCACTGCAGCAGAAGTCTCTGGCTGTGGAGGAGGGTGATGGCCAAAAACTTTTCTTTGGGCAGCAGAGGGTTAATAAATGGCCTGTATTCTGGAGGATTATCACAATGGAAACGTCCCAAGGATTGACAGCTCCATACCCATGTCCACAGCAAAAAAAGCCCACAATGGAATGTGTCCTGTTCGCTGATCTGATGGACCGCACCATGCCCCTGTGCCAGCAAAGTGCCCTGATGTAACCATGCCCTGTACATAATGCACTGTACTCCCCGACTGGTGTGCCTGTGGCCCCTGACTGGTGCAGACCCTGCTGAAGAGTAGTAGTCTGCAGAGACACAGAGACACACTTGGGCTTGGCTTAAAGCAAGCTATTTGCATAGTATTTTTGGACCCCAGTGCTGCCTTTAGCCTACCTGGATAGTTTTTCAAATGGTGCCCAAAATTTGGAAACAAAGAGCTAAACCTAATACAGAAGGAACGTCCTGCCAGACATTCTGTAAAGTTGTGTTTTTTTCTAAACTGAGCATTCACGCTTCTTATATTCTTGTACGCACTGCACTGGAGGTCTCGCTATGTCCGGCTGCGCTTCCAGTATCCCTTGGATGCTCTGCCTCAATGGGGCTCTCAGCACCTTGGCTTCATCAGTCAGGGCTGGGATTTTCTTTCTGACAGACTATGCAGTTATATTAATAAAGTCATGCTTTGTTATGGCTTATTTTGTTTGTTAGGCATCTGGAACAAAACAAATCAGCAAAGGCTCAGTTTTGCCCAAACGAATTGCAATTGCACAAAGTTGCTGGTGCAGTGAGGCTCCATGGCACAGGAGTGCTAGGAGTGACAGCGTGGTCTGCAATTATGGGGCAAGAAAAGACCTTCAGGGAAATTAATCCCTTTGCTTTGGGGAAGGGAGAAAAGAAACTGATTTCAATAAGAAATTCTGCCTGGGAGAATCTCGCAACCAAAACAAAGGACCCACTAAAGCACAGTGCCAGCATTGGCCTGGCCCAGATGTACCAACCCCTCTCGTCCCTGCCTGCCCTTGCCTGCTCCCACAGCAACACGGGCTGGCTTCAAGGCAACCCATGCCAGCACTGCAGGATCTGCCTTTATCTGCACGGGGGAAAGAGCTGTACCACCACAGTGCATGAGGGACTGTGATCTCCCCTTGTACCCACAAGCAGAAGCAGAGCCAGGAGCAAGAAGAGACAATTGCAAACCAGGGTCCCAGGCAGGAATGAGAGGCAAATGCAGCCTGGCTGCAGCTCGGGGGCCAGACACGCGCTGCTCATGCAGCAGCAAAGGGCAGTAGGGCCTGGCATCAGCAGATTGGTATGCGTGGCTGTATTTATTTGGGTGATTGTATAAATTTGACTAATTATTAGGGCAGGCAAAGGAAACTGGCCCAATTCCTGTGGGGGCTGTGCTCACAATAGCATGGCACAGTCATTTCTGTATCTCTGCAGCCGTAAAGTTGGCCCATTTTAGGGAGGCTCAGATAGTGAGATCAAGGACTGAAGCTGCATGACTCCAGCTGCTGTCAGGAGTTTTGTATGCAGATGGAGGGCTGCGGATGACTCAGACATTATCAAAGATGTAAATGATTCTCACAACTAGTAAACAAGCTCAAGAAAGCCCCTAATCAAGTGGGTGATGCAGGGGGCTGAAGGTCAGGAAGGATCCCGCCATGCTGTCGGCACGTCACACCCTTTTGGCTGGCTGACCTCAGTGCACTGTGAAGCTGCCCGCGTCCGCCATCCATCAGCACTTCTGCTAGAAAGCCTTTCTGGAGAAGTTCAACTTGATCATAAACATTTGTTCTGTGACAAAACTTGGCAAAACCAGCAGCTAGAAAGAAGCTTCTTTTGGGCCGTGTATGTGCCGGATCATTGTTTTAAAACAACCTGGCGGTGCTCAGAGGGTTGCAGGGCTGCAAAGGGAAAAGTAGCGACTGCCGAGGGTGCCTCGACAGCCACAGCAGACACCATGGCCAACGAGCGGCTCTGTAGGTTAAAGCAAGGAGAGCCTAGAAGCGGCTGGCTCACTCTGAGGGCTGTGTTGTCTCACAGTGCAAGCCACAGCGCCGTAGGGAGATGATTGCTGCACCCGGCTGTAAGGTTTCCTGATTTGTCTTTTTTCTTTCTTTTTTCCCAAGCAATTTATATTTACGGGGTTTTTTAAAGCTCTCTGGCAGGAAAACACTTGCAGGACACAGGCTTCCATGAGTAAAACAAGGGGATGATCTCAGCCTGCAGTATCCCTCCCCTCTTCCTTAGGATACTGAGGCAGGTAGGGCTGGGACAGGAGGAGGGTGGCTCCAGGAGGGATGATGGAGCTTGCTCCCCCATACTCTGCTTTTATGGACCTTGCAACATGCCCTGAAGGTTGGCCTGTTTACCCAGACATTGTTTGAAGGGGGCCGAGGGAGGTGATTAGCCATCCCCACTGCAAACACTGCCGAGTCCAACCCAGCAGCATTTTGCAAGTGGCCTGCCCTGGCAGGATCAGGCCCACAGAGCACCCGTTTTGTGCTGTGTGCCTGCAGCGAATGGTTAAATTGTGCATATCGGGGGGCAGGAAGAGAAGAGGAACGGCAGGTAGAGAAGGATGGCAGCCCTTCATCCCTGCAGCCTCTCGGCCAGGTGCCCTGCTCAGGGCCACGGCAAATCTCCCCGCGTCCCTGAATTCAGGGGTACAACAGGCATCGCAAGCACCAAAACAAGAGGTCTGAATTTCAGGATCCTGATATGCACTGTGCTGCCTATGGACTATGTACAAAGTCTGTCTCTCTTTTTCCCTTCCTTCCCTTAAATCCTTAGTTTTTCCATCTGCTGGAGGCTGCATCCCATGCAGAGCCTTGGGAGGTAGGCAGTTTGGGTGGGTAGGAAAGGAAGCTGCAGAGCCCTCATTACTCATCCAGCCCGGCCCTCGGGCAATCCCATCAAAGCGGCTCATAGAGAAAAGGGACGGGGCAGAGGGAAGTGAGCTGTCTCAAAACGCCGCCGCTTGGGTCACACCACCTCCCTGCCAGCCTGGCTGTGCTGGGGACGGGGACCTTACACCCTGACATATCCCTGCCTCAGCCAGCAGACCCCATAAGGCAGGAACGGCTTCCCCAGCCTCCCACCATCGCCTCGGACTCGGGACACATCTGAGCTCAAGCACCGACTTTTTTTAAACACCATTATTAAAACCCACCCAACACAAATTAAGCTGCAAAACCCTTTTAAATAGGACACAAAAGCACATATTGTTCACCACTTTGGAATTTCTCCCTTGTTAGGTATGGATCCATATCCAAAATGACCTTTATGGATCAATTATTTTAGCTTAAATGTTTAGATTTCATATTTTTAATCATCCTCATCGTTATTTTATTTTGGAGGAAAACTTCCATAAATTTACTTTATGAAATAACACTGCAATAAATTCATACAAACTAAAAACCCCAACCCCAACTTGTAGAACTGGAAGTGGCACCAAAAATAAAACTGATGGAACAAAAAGGGAATTTCATGTGGTTTTCATTGTCAAGTCTAAGCTCAGAAACAAACAGGAAATAAAAATGGCTAAAACAAAAGAGATTTCTTTTAAAGTGTGTTCAAATCTAAGCAGGGAGCTGCTTTATTTGGGAGGGATTCTCTGTTTATTTGTTTTTCAGAAAGAGGAGTAAATAAAAATGTCCACACACAGACAGGTCAACTTGATTTACAGTTATATCTGCATGCTTCTCACTGGGCATTTTTAATAAGCTTTTTTAAGAAAAATACTTGCATAAACAGCAGCAGCATTGGAAGGGGGAGAAAAGACAATGGTTGGAGGGGTCCTTCTTGAAATGAGGTTGCGAAGAAAAGAAATGAAGAGGGAGGAAGGTGAAAGTAACTGCAAACTCTCCGGGCATTTGTTCTATTTCATCTTTGTACTTTCTCATTTCTTGCAGGCAGCTCTGCAGGCTCTGAGCCTTCCAGCCCGTGCCACTCCACTGAAGCTCCCCAAGTAGCAAATAAATGTATTTATTTAATAAGAGCAGTCTACAGGATCAGGGCTATGTGAAATAGAGTGGCATACATGCTGCACCCTGCAGAGAAAAGTGTTTCTTAGCTGCTCAGATTTGGGAGTGTGGAACTTGCTTGATAGGGGTTTACAAACAGGTGTCTTACAGTAGCTCTGATGGTGATTTTGAGGGGTTAATTTAATGCAGACAGGTCCCAGCTCCCCATATCAGCTGAGATCTCCAGCAGCTACAGTCCCGTTAGTGCATCTCTGAACAGTTGAAAAAAATCAGATGGACAAAATTAATAACAGCTTCTGCAAATTTAGCTCTGGTTTCCCTTCTCTTTTGCACTAGTTAACAGGGTGTAAATGTTTATTTTCTGGTGGAGCTGTGGTTTGGGAGATAGCAAAGAGCCTCGGACTGAGGGTCAAGGGACAGAGGTTGTATTTCTGGCTCAGATCAGGTAATTCTGACAGAGCTGTCTCTCCTGTGCACAACAGGAACACTTCTCTTCATGCTTAAGCATCCAGAGCTCTGCCTACAGGAAGGCTAGGTAGCTCCTGAGGAGAGATCATAAGGTACAGCTCTGAGCTTGAACTTGTACCCTGCAAGTCAGCAGTGAATTTCTTGTTCAGTGTGCAGAGCATTGGCCTTCTTCCCAGATCATCTGGGTAAAACTCAGAAACTGGTGGGGAGGGAGGAGGAGGACCTCCCTTGCTTGCTTCCCATCTCTTTTTAAAGCCTAATAATAAGAGAAATGTTTCCCAGCTTCTGCTCAGCTAGATCTCCTAGTTCCTTCCTGAAAACAACTTTCAGTATTTAACTCTTGCTGGAAAACAGCATATCCATCACTAACTATCCCATGGGAATTTGCATCCCTGGCCAGGTTGCCGTACCTGTCCTCCTCCGGGGTCGGGTGGAGACTGAGGGTTTTTGAGCAAATCCTTTCCTACAGAAGCAACTTGCTCTGCACCGAGTCCAGCCCCATCCCTTGTGCTGCCAAGCCTCCAGGAACAGCCTGTGGACTCCCTTAAATGCCCCAAGGAAGCCCAGAGCTAATAACCAGCTTCATTCAGTTCCCAGTCACATTATTATCCAATCTGCCAGAGGCATTAATATTCAGAGGTGAGGCGGGAGGAGGGCAGGGGTGCTGGCGAGGGGGAGCGGGAGCGGCACACAAAGGGGAGGAAGGGAAGCGCGGCAGGCCGGCCTCAGAAATCCTCTTTCTCCAGCTGTCTGAAGCCCCAGTCCATTTCAGCCGGGTGTTGACAGGAGAGGGTTTTTTCTACGGCCTCAGCACTAACTCCGATGCCAGCTGGTGGTGGCTGTGCCCCTGCCAAAAGCAAATGCCCGGGCTTGGCACAGCCTGATGCCCTTGGCCCCGGTAAGAGGGATAGCTTTGCCCCTCTGCCATCGGACTCTAAGTAAATATCAATCTCCCATTTTCAAACAGCCAGATAATCGCTGAGCCTGCTCCGAGAAGCCTGCTTCTGACCCCTCTCCCTCCACGGCCGTGCAGCCTCATCCAGCTGCATTCCCGACACAGAGCACACAGCATGAAAACACCGGTTCTCCCCATCTGGGACTTCGTTCCCAGCCCAGGTACCTCCCCTGTCCCCAGAGCTGGGGCACATGTCACGAGACAGACCTCATGTCCCCAGCTCATCTCATCTTCCTTTTGGAGCGGTCTCCTAGATC
Organism: Nestor notabilis; assembly: GCF_000696875.1. Classification (NCBI taxonomy): domain Eukaryota; kingdom Metazoa; phylum Chordata; class Aves; order Psittaciformes; family Psittacidae; genus Nestor; species Nestor notabilis. The sequence continues at coordinate 46,680 of NW_009929201.1, forward strand.
AGGTTTCTGGCTTTTTCTTTTTGGCAGTCTCCAAAGTCAGCCTCACCTCTCAATCTCAAGGTTTTGGGTAGCATCTGACAGAGAGAGAAGATGCCACTCTTTTTTGCCAACTCTCCATAGGGTACATTAACAAACACTTTTGCGATCCAATCACAATTTGCAGATCTATTAATTGCCTGACTTAAGCCCTTATAGAAACATAATAGGCATTGACTGAGGCTTGCAACAGTTTTTCTGCCAGAGAGATATACTGGTTTATAAACCAGGGCCTTGGGACAGCAGACAACTCGGGAATATGGGTGGGCTTTCATGGGGGTAGCCTGGGCTGCAGGTCACGCAAACCCAGTAACACCAATAACAAAAAAACACCGGACTCACCCAGACCCCTCTCCAGAGTGTTGAGGAAAGACACCTCCCTGTGAGGAGTACCGGGCATGGCGTGACTGTTTGCTAACGAAAAAAAGACTCAAACCCTGCTCTGCTTCTGCGGTCATTTGTGGAGACCGAAGCAGCCCCCGTGCTCTGCTGGTCCCCCAGGAGCCACCAGACAGCTCTTTGTCCCTCACAGCAAGGCACCATCGAAGCCTGCACAAACACCCATCCCTTCGGCTCACCAGCAGGCAGAGGGGCTGGGAGGGATTGCAAGAAGCCAGGAAGACCCTGATCCCATTGCCAAAAAGGGGATCCTTTCTCTGCCTTTGGAAGGTAGGACAGGAACAGGGGTGACACTCCTGAAAGGCACCTTCCCGAGCTGTTGATTTTAGCATCTCCCGAAATCATAGAGGGGATAGAGCCATTTCATCCCTAGCATCCTCCAGGCCCCGGGCCAGGCGTGAAGGACCCTGAAAGCTTGTCTGGGAATTGCAAAATTCCCCTCTTCGACTTTAGCACTAGTCTCCACTTACAAAGCGCACTGATCATGGACCCATCCGCCTGGAGGCTGCCTCCCTCTACGGCAAGGGAACGGGGAGGCAGGTGAGGGACTGGTTTTGATTCCTGCACCGT